>NW_006408532.1:23452646-23457805 GCF_000296735.1 Chrysochloris asiatica | reverse complement strand
TATATGGAGGGGATAATAATCAATGTAATGAAACAAGCTATATGAATGGTTGAATGTGAAGCTGATGATGTGCCCTGTAAACGTTCACTCAATCCAAAATAAAAACATTTAATAAAAAAATAAATAAATAAAATAAAGTACCATTTTTGTTAACCTTTGTCTTTTACTAAGTGGCACAGTAGGGAAAGCACTGGACCATAAGGTTGGTTTAAACTACAAGGTCTGTGGTTCAAACTCACTAGCTGCTCCTTGGAAACCCTATACAGGGTTGCTATGAGTTGGAAATGACTCGGCAGCACTTAACAATAATGTTAACCTTGATATTATACTTTACTAGCTAGCGTCCTTTTCAGTTTTGCATTTTATACATAATGAATTTCTAGTTTACTTGTATGACTTCTAATAGTTTTTTATAAATGACCTTAAATGACAGGTCTTTTAAAATTAGTGTTTAACAAGTGACCTTAAAATGTAACTTAAATAACTGTACAAGGGAGCTTCAAAAAGTTTGTGGAGACATTCCATGACCTTTTTATCCTGCTTTCCATGAAGTTTATGAAGCCCACTTGTATATACATTTTCTTTTGGTTCTCCTGAAAATACTGTCGGCTTCCTTTTGAAATTATTGTTCTGATTCCTCAAACTACTTGTCTCAGTAGTATGAACTTCCTTAATCTTTCATTATTCTGAAGTTTAAAAAGAAAATAACTATAGTTTCAATGAACAAATCCCTACACATCTCCTGCAATGAACATTACCTGCAGGGTGGTGTTCAGACACATTGCAACAAAGACCACATTAGAAAGATCAAGTATCCAGAGTAGCAAAGGAGGTTGAGTCAGAGTTTTGAGTGTGGGACTGGGGTATTGGATCTGAAGTGCGATTTTCATATGTATGGTGGAGAAGGATTCCTGTGGCATAGTGGGTTATGTGTTGGGCTGCTAATCCAGATGTTGGTGGTTCGTAGCTGCTAACCCATCTGTTCCATGGGAAAAAGATGAGGCTGTCTGCTCCCCTGAAAATTTAGTCTCAGAAATCCTCTCTGGTTGCATAATGGTTACGAATCGGGCTGCAAACCACAAGGTCAGCAGTTCAAAACTACCAGCTCTTCCACAGGAGAAAGATGAGGCTTTCTGCTCCTGTAAAGATTTACAGCCTCAGAAACCCTGTACCGGGTCACTATGAGTCAGAACCGACTCCACAGCACATAACAACATAGGGCTATTCCGAGTCAGGATTGAATTGATGACAGTGGGTTTTTGGTGTAAGCAGATTTGAAACCTTTCAAAATAAAATATGAAACCAGTTCTTTAAAACAAGACACCATGTACAGGGTAGATAGGGACGGGCAACTTAGACATCAGCTACCTAAAATGAGGGGGAAATACAGGCATGAAGTGACTGGCTTACAAGGTTTCAAGAGGCAGTTTAAGAGTGTGTGGGGGAAGATAGAGTCCCCACTGAATAGTTTTCATTCTGTCTAGATGCATCTGGTGAGAAGTGTTGGGGATAAGATTCTTACGATTCAATAGTAATTGTTATCATGACTAATTGCGATTGTCACAATTGTAAAGATAGATATTTTGTAACAAAATGGGGGAGTAGTTAATCCTACAGTACAGAGTACCCTAGGACGATCAAGGGAGAAGAGCACAAGCGGAATACAAGACCCTATCCAGAGAAGCAGCAACACCAGAGATGGAGGCAGAGATGGCAACATGGAGAGAGGGAGCCGCTGAGGACTCTAGATTCATGGGAAGAGAGGGACTGAGAGCTGTCGGCCAGGAGGCAGGCTTGCAGAATGTGCCCTTTGGTGGTATAAATTATTATATATGCCTGAGTGTTTTAAAAAAAGAAAAAAAATGAATAGAGAGAAATACTGTTAACTGACGGTACATGGTGGGGATTATAATCATTGTAATGAAACAAAGCATGATATGTTGAATGTAAAACTGATGATCTGCCCTGTAAACTTTCACTTGATTCACAATAAAAACTAAAAAAAAAAAACCAAAAAACCAAGACACCATGAAGGCAGTTTAAAGAAAACACAAAAAAACAGACACATACACATGTTGCTGAAGGTCTATGGTTTTAAAGTGAAAGAAAATGCCTTACCTTATAAGCAATACTTTTTTGCTAAGACAGAGTGGTGGAAAATACCTGACCTGGCTTTTAAAAAAATAGTGTAGAAGCTAATAGAGACAGAACACTGTGTGTTTAATGCCCTCAACTTGGTCTCTTGAGTTTTCAAAGTAAAATGTGTGCTCCTCTTGTTCCAACATTGGCTACCAGGCTAAGATGTAAACACAGCAATGACATGCATGCCTACATATATTTATCAAGGTTTTAAAAATGGCATGAAATTTTCATTCAGTGTGGTCCATACAACAAATTCAATAAAATGATGTGTCCCAACTTTAGGAATTAAAACAAAATGCTTTCTCAGATGAGTGCCTGAAACTGGTATCATGCATTTCTCATGCATTGCTTGCTTGCTAAGGAGCTCTGGTAGTGTAGTAGTTACAAGTGAGCTGCTAATTTCACAGTTAGAAGTTCGAAACTACCATCTGTTCTGTGGGAGAAGCATCAATGGGCTCAAGCGTGGCAACAATTGAGGTTGGCCCAGGATTGGCCTGTGTTTCTTTCTGTTGTGCATAGGGTTGCTATGAGCCGGTACTGACTCGATGGCATCTAGCAACAACTATAAAAGACTTACAGCCTCGGAAACCCTATGCAGAGTCACTATGAGTCGGAACCAACTCCACATCACATAACCACCATAATCAACTGCTTGCTTGCTATGTTTTAAAAATTAAATACATGTCTTTATTAAAAGTCTAATGTTAATTAACCACCCCAGTCTTTCAGTTTGTTGTACTACGGCAGCTCGTGTGTTGCTGTGATACTAGAAACTATGCTACCAGTGTTCCAAATACCAGCAGGGTCACCCATGGTGGACAGGTTTCAGTAGAGCTTCCCAAGACTAGGAATAAAAGCCTGGTGATCTGCTTTCAAAAATTAGGTCAATTTGAAACCTTATGAATTACAACAGAACACTGTCTGACTCATTGCTCTACACAAACAATCAGGAGGGGTAAATTGCTGGGGGGAGGGGGTGCGGATACCATGTGCAGTAGAATAGATCCTCAGTGAGTGGGACTGGCACAATAGCTCCCACGACAGACTTGAACGCGCTGGCAGCTGAGGATGGCACAGGGCCAGGCAATGCTTCATTCTGATGTACTCAAGGTTGCCAATGAGTCAACTCAATGGCAGCTAGCTGATGATCTAAATGTTAAAGGTTCACATTTTCTGTTAGATGTTTAGCTGACATGGTGTCAGTTTATCAAGAGAACAAGATAAAACCTTCTTTATTGACGTCAAGTTGCGACGCAGCATGATAGCAATCCCACATCATCTATCTTCTGGTGGAAGTGGAAAGAGTATACTATAAATAATTTCAATACCCAAGCATTCGGTTCCTGTAAAAAAAACCTGTGGCAGCAGTATCAGACCTTCTAGCCTAACCTCACAAGAACGATGGAGAATCAAAATCAGCATCCGAAAGCTAACTCTTAGGAGGCAAATATCTGGCATCCATCCATCTGCCAATTCTGACATCCACTGACCCTCCCATGCGGCACTTTATTACTCTGCTTTGTTTGATAACACTCTGCAATGCCACATAGACACTTCACATGCCCCATTCAGCTATGGGGCATATTTGGAACAGAAGAGTCTACAGTTCAGAGTCAGGAAAGACTCAGGATAGTCCTTCAGTCAAGACAGCCTCTTCTCAGCCATGCTGCAAACAGGCCTCTCTCAGGTTGTTGACGCCTGAGGGGCGTCATGGACTGGCTCAGCCTGTGTCCTGACTGTCACAAAGTTCTTTTAAGCCTGGAGGTGCCACCAACATCACCAGGAAGCCTTGATCCAAAGCTGCCCAGCTTTGGCTCTATGGATCTGCAAGCCTGAGCTCCACTCACAAGTGCCCAGAGGTACACCACTCTGCCAGCAAGCCTCCTGCCCGAAGGTGCTTAGCTTTGCTCACTCCATGAACCAGAAAGCCCACCATGCTGTCTCCTGCATGCTTCCATTTCTCCATGGCCACTTCTAAGGTCTACGAGGTTCTCAGCTCAGGGACCTCGGGTCTAAAGGATGTGCTCCAATCATGGCTCTTGTTTCTTGTTTCTTGATGGTCAGAAGGATCTCCACTTGAATCTGGAATTGGCTCTTTTAAGTCTAGCGAGATGGCAAATCCTCTAATTAAGGTTCTACACACTTAATTTGCATGGTTCCACAAAGGTGCCATGTACTTTCTTTACATTATTATTAGTAAGTTATCCAGTCACCTTGGTAGGATAAGCACCTCATATGCATAGTTAGTTCTATCTAGTCATTTCACTGAAGTTATGAAGACTGGGCTAGAAAAGCCATAGAAAGTCATTTATTGCACCACAGTTTCAAAAGCACAAGTTCCCTTTAGAATAAAGGGACCATTCTTCTCTTCTTCTTAGAAAGTTATGACACATGCGGAAAACTACAACCAATGGGCTAGGGTAACAAGAAGCAATAGTAGCAGAAGCCAGTTCTTTTCCAGTGGAGGCACAGATGGCATTAAGAAACTTTGACCCTGAAAGGTAGGACACATGGAAATAGAACAACCAACCTTCATTTCTGGAGGTAGTGCCAACTACTGGCTTCAAAACAAAAAAACAAAAGATGCTGCCATCAAGCCAATATTAGCTCACTGCAAGCCTATAGGACCTCCCTTTAGGAAGCGAGTTTATGCGTTGGACTGGAAGGTTGGTTTGAATTACAAGGTTGGAGGTTCAAGCGTATCAGCCACTCCTCAGAAAGTCATACAGGGCTGCTATGAGTTGAAAATGATTCCATGAGACTTTCACAATATCACAGGAAGGAAATGACCATGTTTTCCTCCTGCTGAGCAGATAGTGGATTCAAACCTCCAGTCTTTCAGTTAGTAGCCAAATACTTAACTACTACATCACCCAGGTTCATTTAAAAAAAACCACGGGTGCCTTAGAAATTGGCTAAATATGACTACTCCTCTCCCAGGACAACTTTATACTTTGGTCCTACTAAACGAAAAATTACCTTAAACAAACAAATACGTATATATATATATATGTATA
>NW_006408532.1:23429412-23452446 GCF_000296735.1 Chrysochloris asiatica | reverse complement strand
AAAGGGATCATTAAGAGTCAAATCAAATATCTATTTCTACAAATACCACAAGATAAATTACACCTTTATGACTGGTTTTTGCTATAAATTTATTCAAATCAGGAAGATTACCATACAAAAATAATTTTGGCACAGGTTGATTCTTGTCCTTTTTTGATTCATTCCCGATTTTTTTTTAAGTCCCTGAGCTAATCTTTTAGCAGACTTGAGTTTTTGCACCCCGTCTTCCCACACTACTTCTCCCAACATCTGTTTCCACATCTGGCCTCATCACTATACCCCCATCCACAAACCAGTGACCCTAAGAAAACAGTTGTGAAAAAAGACACAAAGGACACATTTCCGCCAACAAAATCTTGGTTTCCATTCTCCCCTTCACTTTAACTCTAGGTGGAAGTTTAACCCTGTGTAGCCTTTTTACCAGACTCTTCTCTGCTGTATCCATGGAGATGCTTGGACATAATAAAAACTTAGCAGAATCCCTGTCTCCAAAAGCCTCCCATAAAGCTCTTCTGATACAGAGAAGTTAGATGGGATCCATTTTGCACACTCTTATTTCTAAAATCGTGTATCACAGTGAGTGTTTTAAAGGCTCCAGAGCTTTACGCCTCAGATGTTCATCCAAACATTGAATGGCAAAGAAATCAACGTCTGTGTCAAACTTGTTGGCAAACAAGTGGTGTTTGCGTAACATCCAGTTCAAATCCCCTGCCCCAAAAACGCACACGGAGCGCACATGGATGCCACTGCAGGGTGGGTAGGGGGCGCCCTTGGAAACATCGCCTTCAAAGTAGTGCCATTTGACAAACCTTGCAAACGCGTGCATGTCAGATGTGTCGTATTTATCGTTTGAAGGGAGTGCGCCAGGGACGTCTGGAATCCTTTGAATAGTGGCCCACAGATATTCATCGGGGCTATAGGTGTCTTTTGCCCACTCCATAAACTTCTGAATTTTTTCATTTTCTAGTACATAACCCACGTAGTTCCTATTGACCACAAAATAGGCACTGCCAGAAAAAATGGGTGTTTCGAGAGGAGGACGTACTTTGTTTGCACCGGTGTTTGTAATCTTCCCATTAATAACTTCAAAGCGCCTTTTCCACCTTTCCTCTTTATAGGCTGGCATTTTTTCAGTTTCTAGGCTATTTTCACCCATTACTGATTTGAGCTTCCTGACAATCTCCAGGTTGGTTTTAATAGGGAAATCCATACCACAAAGATTTATCAAGTACTTCCAGTCTGTACTCATTTTGTAGAGATCCTTCATGCAGTTAAGGTCGGCCTGGACTCGGCTCCAGGAAGCATAGACCACAGTCTCCAGCTGGCTGGCCACAAAGACATTACTGAAGCAGGATGCAATACCCATCACTGCACGTAAAAAGGAATCATCTGACTTTTTGTCCACATGAATGCAATAGAAATTCTGAGGCATGTAGATGGCCCTCAGAAGCCTGTCAAGTAGTTCAATCTTGTGGTGAACTACTACAGAATATGCAATTGGAAACTCCGCCTCTTCTTGGCTAAGGGGTTCTACGATATATTTGCGCCTCTTGATGAAAGATGTACAATCGTTCGTCATGTTGATATAGTCGTGGGTTGTCCATCGAGGGCGCTTTTTCAATTTCATGGTTAGCATTTCGAGTTTTGCCTTTTGGATTTCATCTGTATCACCCTGTAACACTTTGGTACAGTTAACATTACTACTAGGATTTTCGTCAATCAGTTGCAAATGACCGATGTTTACAAACTCAGTCTTCTGATGAATTCTTAAAACACAGAAGATGACCAAGGAAAAAATGAGAACTGAGAAGTAGTATTTAGTAGGATATGAAAAAAGTCTACTCTGCAGTAACCTCCTAAGCATTTCAAAAAACAGTCAGGGCTTTTGCTTTGTAAATAGCAGTTTTCTATACTTTGGATCCCATTGATAGTCTCTCTTCCGTGTGTGGCCTTGAAACTTGTCAGTTTGCATTAATCAGAAGAATGACATCTTGAAATGGAGGAAAAGCACTGAAGAAAAAATAAACAAAGCAAAGCAATGAAATATGTAAATGCAAAATCTTTCACTGCATCTTCTCAAAATGCAACTATCCTCTTTGCTATGAGAGCAAATTCTCTAAAGTCAGATGTTTAAAACAAAGTGGGTCAGCAGGAGGAAAAGGTACAGTATTAGAGGAAACCCACAGTCTCTAGTATTCTTTAATCTGTTTTTTAGCATTGTTGTTGTTATTAAGTGCCATTGAGTAGGTTTCGCCTTGGTTCCAACTCATAACGACCCTGTATAGGATTTCCGAGGAATGGCGGATAGGTATGAACCACCAACCTTACAGTTAGAAGTCCAGTGTTATCTTACAGTGCCACACCAGGACTCCATTTTTTTAATATAAATAATAATATTTACTGAATTTATTGAAGAAAAGGATTTAGTTTGTTTCATAAGCAACAAGCTAGTTATAAGGATACATAAAAGTATAGATAATAATTATAGAATATGCTATAATAGAATTTTTACCTCTTATAAGTATGTACCCAAAACCCATTGCCACCGAGTCAATTTTGACTCATAGCGATTCTACAGAACAGAGTTGAATTGCCTCATAGTGTTTCCAAGGATGTAATCTGCATGGAAACAGACCATCACATTATCCTCCCATGGAGCAGCTGGTGGGTTCAAACTTCTAACCTTGCAGTTTGCAGCTGAGCACTTAATCATTGTACCATTAGGGATACTTGTTAGGTGGGTAGAAGTGTAAGGACAGTTGAAGACATAAGCTGCAGTGATTGAACTGTCCATTGTAAGGTTCTGATACTGCAGCAATTCTGAGAATTAGCACGCCTTGACTTGAAGTCATTATTAAATTGGGTTCTTCCTGATAATGTCAATTAATATCCATCACCTAACTTCAGCTGTCCTGAGGATCAGAAGATATCATATTCATTCTCCTCTAGGCTAATTTAGGATTAGGGAAATACTTTGGGAGAAATGCACATATAGTTGTGACTTCTAGACTCTTCACTTGAAGGACAGATCAAATGAATTTTCAAACCAGACTGAAAAGGCTCATTTGAAGTCACTTGGGGCAAAGATGAGTTTACCATACATAGAGTTCATTCCCATGCTAAGCACTACAGAAAGGTTTGTTGTTGTTAAGTACCACCAAGTCAGTTCAGACCATGGCGACCCTGTAATAAGGGTTTCTAAGGAGTGGCAGGTGGTTTTGAACCGTTGACTTTGTGATTAGTAGCCCATGGCTCATCCAACAGTGCCACACCAGGACTCCTACAGAAAGGTAAAAAACATATAATCCACAACATAGTGTCAATTTCCTGTATCCTGCATTGGTTACAGTAATTAAGGCTTGCAACAACAACAACAGAAAACACAATTATATGCAAATTGAAATTTGTTGACACAACTTTTGTTTATATTCAAATTCCAGGAACCCTGGAATTCAAATTCCAAGAGCTCTGATAGTGTAGTGGTTACTAATTGGGCTGCTAATCCAAAATTAGCAGTTCGAAACTAGCAGCTGTTCCATGGAAGAAAGATGAGGCTTTCTGCTCCCGTAAAGACTTACAGTCTCGGAACCCCTGTACAGGGTCTGTATGAGTCAGAACCGACTCCATGGCACATAACAACAACAACAACCCATTTTTACTAGATAAAATGCTTAAAAATATTCAAAGATTGCTTTGTTTTCAAAAATCAATTTTGTAAAAAATGAATAAATAAATAAATTTTATAATCTGGCAACTGCCTCTCTAACCAATAAATGCTATTTTTCTACAAAGGAAGTCAACTGCTTCTGTATTGATTGTTTTTCAGATTTTAAACTAGTTTTTAGTACCATAATTAACACTGGCACTTTTAAATGTTTCATTAAGCAAATAATTATGAATATAAACAATACAAGTAATAATAAATAATTGAACATTATTAGTACAGAAACATGATAATAAAAGCAGTGAAACTTTTTACCCGTTAAAATTATGCAAATGTCTGGGGTCTTGATTCCAGGTAACATCCTGTGTCCACTCAGAGCTTATGTTATGTGATCAAGTTTCTTAAATGTACTGGGCATTCAGCAAAGAGGTCCATTGAGGCTTTCTGAAAAATCTGTGAAATCAAAATGGAAATGTATACACATCTGTAAATATACACACACTCAGAATGTCCCAGAGTAAGCTTATCTGATATACTATTCCTCAAAAATAATGCCTAGTTCATTTTTTTCCCTCTCTTTTAAAAGTCCCTCCTTTCAAATCTTTCCTTTTTAATGCTGTGTTTGTGGATTGGCTAGAGGTTTGAAAACACCCTGAGACAGGTTAATTGGTTGTTTTTTGAAGGAAAACTCTTAGTAACATTTCTCAAAGAAAGGTTTGATGTAATCCAGAAATCTGACAGACTCTGAAGATGGTCAGCCCTCGCTAGCATATTAAAGCCAGTCTTCTACTTGGCACTGCTGTTTACCTTAGTGATTTGCTCAGCTACTGGGATAGCACTTCCCCCTCATTCTCTACTAGAAGACAAACACAGGGAGATGCTGCTAAAGATAAAAGCAATCAACAACAGAAAATATTGATGAATTGCAACCAATAAAACATCAGCACACTGAGCAAATTAAACAGTTTGAACAGAAATAAAATAGAAATTAATAATAAAAATAAAATAGAAAAAAGTCAAGGAAACCAAGGGCTGATTGAGGATAACAACAAAACTTTTAGTTAAAGTGACCAAGATAAAAGAGAGAAGACTCAGCATTACTACCAACCTTACAGAGAAAAAAAAAGAAAAAAAAGGTGATCATAATGTATGCCCCAAAACTAGATAATCTAAATAAAATGGACATATTTCTAGGAAGATACCAGTACAGACACTGATTCAGGAGGAAATAGAAAAGCTGAAGAGATCTACTTCCAACAAACAGGCCACAATTGCCTTCCTGGGTTAATTTTTCCAAAGATTTAAGCAACATCTATCTATTCTTTATTAACTTTTCTAAAAATTAGGATTCTGTGATGCAAGTAATGCCTTGATACCAAAACCAGACAAAGACAGCACTGAAAAACTACAGGCCAATATCCCTGGGACTCCTAATATATGTAGTACTGTAGAATCAGCACTGGACTACAAACCACAAGGTTGGTAGTTCAAACCCACCAGGAGCTTTTTGGAAAGGGTCGCTATGAGTTGGAACCGACTCCATGATACTTAACGACAATATCCCTTATAAACATACATGCAAAATTCCTCAACAAATTCTAGAAAACCAAATAAGCCACATATAGAAAAGTTTATACACAATGATGACTAAGTGGATCTGATTCCAGGAATGTAAAGTTGGTTTAAATTGCAGAAAAATCAATTAAATATACCATTTTAATAGAATAAAAGGGGGGTGGGCATAACATACTCATATCAATGTTGTTGCCGACTTAAAGCAACCCTGTATAGGGTTTCCATGGAACAGCTGGTGAGTTTGAACTGCCGATCTTGCGGTTCAAACCAACCTTGCAGTCCAACCTTTATTCTACAGTGCCACACCAGGGGCTCCAATCATCTCAACTGGTGCATACAAAACATCTGAATTACATTGCCTTTCATGATAATGCAAACTCTTTATCTAACAAAATTCAATAAAACTATATTTGTTGTTGTTAAGTGCCGTCGAGTCGGTTCCGACCCATAGCAACCCTGAACAGGGTTTTCGAGGCTGTAAATCCTTACAGGAGCAGAAAGCCTCATCTTTCTCCCACAAAGCAGCTGGTAGCTTCGAACTGCTGACCTTGCGGTTCACAGCCTGATTCGTAACCACTATGCTACCAGAGCTCCTATATTAGGAGCACAGAAAAACGAGAAAGATGAGTATGGGCTCAGGAAAGCCTGTGTGCATAGTTCAGGGTCCCATAACTAGTGAATGGAGATGGATTTTTTTTTTTTTTTTCAAAACTTTTTTTTTTGCTAAAGTTGTCTTTTTCTAATTGTATCCTACTATGAAGTATCCTTGACTTCAACTGCTCAGTGAGAAACAGTGAAATGGTATAAAGGGTAAAACCTAGTTCAGGATTGCTTTCCATGATAAATAGATGAGAAGATAAGGGTAAGAAAAGTACCCAAACCACTGATTATCAGATGTAGATTTCAACTCAGAATAAATAGGAAATATGAGAAGACCTAACAAAATAAGAGCTCTACCAACATTTCCATATACTAAAATCTATGAAGATCTGCTTAGCATATAGATGTATCTATATTTTAAATGAGCCAATTCTAAGATAAAATAAGGTATTCATACCAATGTTGTACATTTTCAAGTAATAATAAATAATTTAATTTTAAATTAAATTTTAATAAATAATTTAATTTTGAGAATCACTATGTGGAAGAAAAATGGACAGTCCTGGTGTGGTGTTGAGGATTAATGCGCTGGACTGCAAGGTTGGTTTGAACCGCAAAGTCGGTGGTTCAAGTTCACCTCAGAAACCCTATACAGGGTCAATATGAGTCGGAACTGACTCGATGGCACTAAACAATAGCAACAACATGTGGAAGAAAAACTTACAATGTCTTAAGAAATGAGATGCATACTGCTCAGGCTATATTTTCCTTAATTCTTTTTTCAACAATAAAAAAGGTAAAACATGAACTTGAGAAGAAGGGAATACTATATATTTAAATGAGTATAACCTAACAGATTCATAGCTTTAAGAAGTTAAACACACACACACACAAGACTATACACAGAGAATACATCACCTCTAAGATTTTCTGCTCAGCTTCCATACCTGAGTCTTCTGTGCAGTTAAGACAGGAAGGGGCTCTACACTGGGTAGTTTAAGGTGACAACTGACAGCTATACTGTCAGCTGCCATAAAGAAAAAGGTAGAATTCAAAAAGTCAAATATTTTTTCCTTACAATTTCAACAAAAATAATACTGACTTTTGATCCTAACCAAAACATTGAGCATAAGATTCAAATCTACCTGTTCCATTTGCTTTAAAAAAAACCTAAAGATGTGCACTTATGTGAGCCCATGCTTCTGGCTGATGCATAAACAAATAGCTGGACGGATGCACCAACGCTTCCTTCTACAGTAGTAAGCAGGATCTAAGTTCCATTGACTTCTGCTTCCAGTGAATACTCTGCCAAAGCTCAATTCTAACTCTCTAACGACTTTTGTTCGCAACTTAGAGGCTGCTGTGACTACAGCAAAATGCCCACTACTGTGATCATTGCCAAAACCACGCAAATATCTCAGAGACTCATCAGTCAAGTCATGGAGCCCAAATGCCACCCCAAAACAGGCCAAAGGCAGAAGCAGGAAACAGTGAGATCTCAAGACAAGGCCTTGCCATTCAGGGTGGGGTTCTGGTCACCTAGATCTCCATGGTCACATCTCATTTCAAGTATCTGGTCTCTGCCTCCACCCCAGGCTTACCCTGCTTTAAGGAACTTCTCTGACACCTGACTTACTCCTGAATATTGTGGTGAGATGCTCAGTCTAAGAGAGAAACCCCTCAGACCTAATCCTGCCTGCTACTTCAGGCTAGTCAACAAGAGTTCTTGGGATTCCTAGGTCTGTGGACTTAGGGTCAGTCTCTGAGGACTTCAAGATCAACTAGCATAAGATAGTCCACAAAGACAGTTTTCTAAATCCTATTTTGGTGAAGAGTAACTGAGTTCTTAAAGAGCTTCCAGGTAGCCAACTAAGGTACAACTATTAGTCTCTCCCCATCCGGCACAAGGGAAAGTGAAGAAAACCAAAGAAACATGGTAATCAGTAGTTCAAGGGACTAATGGACTATGTGAACCCAGCTTCCATAACCCCGAGACCAGAAGAACGAGATGGTTCCCAGCTATACTACTGACCGCTCTGAAAGGGATCATTTATAGGATAGTGTGTATGTGTGTGTGTGGGGTGGGGGGGGATGTGGAACAAAACTGAAAAAAAGAAAAAGACCAGGCTTATGGGTCCTTAATCACTCTTTAACTCTAAGCCCGTCCCATAGTTTAACTTCCAGCCAAACTAAATAGACAGGTCTATTAAGAGCCCTGGTAGCACAGTGTGTTAACAAGTTAGGCTGCTAACCACAAGGCCAGAAGTTTGAATCTACCAGCTGCTCCACAGAAGAAAGATAAGGCTTTCTGCTCCCATAAATTCGCAGTCTCAGAAATGCTATATAGGGTCGCTGTGAGTCAGAATGGACTCCACGGCATACAGCCACCACCATAAGGTGAACAATAACACCAGGGAGGTATGCACTCCCTAAAACAACTAATCATATGAATTCAAAGGGCAACATCTGCCCAAGAAAAAAGCTCAGAAGGCAGAAAGGGACAGGAAAGAAAGATGAATCAAAAAGGAAAATCAGGGAGAAAGTAGAAACAATCTTTCCACGTGGTGGGAATTGCAGTCAATGTCAAAATGTGTATGAACTGCTGAATGTAAAACCAATTTGCTCTGTAAACTTTCAACCAAATCACAGTAAAAGGTGAAAAAAAAAAGAAGAAAGAGTTCTTGGGGGGGGGGGGTCCTCTTTATAACAGCATCATGATTTAAAACCTAAAACAAAAACCAAACTGAAAAATCATCCCAACAAATTCCATGGGTGTGGTGTCCATGAACTCTGAATTCACCCCCAAATTTTTTCAGACTCGAGTTAATGAAAGATTAGGCAGCAGGAGATCTTCCACGTCCAGCACTGGACCATGTGTCTCACACATCTTTCAGAAAGGGGGGTTTCCACATAACATAAGATGATTACAACTACAGCCCAAACAGGAACTAGAGGGCCAAGACTATGTCTCCTTTCTTCAGACCTCCACATTCCAGTGCCAGGTCAGGCACAAAGGATTGTTTGTTATTATTTGTTCAAAGAATAAAGTCTCTCCAAGTAAAGTCTATGTTCCTCTGCTAAAAACGTATAATCTATCTATCTATCTATCTATCTATCTATCTATCTAAGGAGCTCTGGTAGCATAGTGGTTATGAATCGGGCTGCTAACCTCAGAGTCAGCAGTTCGAAACTACCAGCTGTTCCGCGGAGATAGATGAGGCTTTCTGCTCCCGTAAAGATTTACAGCCTCGGAAACCCTGTACAAGGTCGCTGAGTTGGAACCGACTCCACGGCAGATAACAACAACAATCTATCTATCTATCTATACTCTTATCTATACTCTTTCCATTTTAAATCTTAGGAAAGAGTTCTGTTTCCAGTTCCCTATATTTGCAGGGGCTACCTTTCTGGTGTGGCACTGTAGGATAAGCACTGGACTGCAAACCACAGTCAGCTGTTCAAACCTACCAGCTAGCTGCTCCTTGAAAACCCTATACACGGTTGCACTGAGTCTGAATGGACTCCACGGGACATAACAACATTCTTCTTAACTAAACAAATAGCCTTCCAAACCTCAGAAACAGACTAGAGAATGTAAAGCAGAGAGTATCAGATCTGAAAGGCACAAACACAGATGAGGGCAGTAGTACCTACCTGAAAACAGAGGGATTAAGTGAAACATTCTCTACTCAGTTTCCAGAATGTTGGCAGGCAAGTTTATACCTTCCAGGATTATACTTTAGATAACAGAATTAGCAGATATCCGAGAAAAGCCTATGACAAAAGAAATCAAAACAAACAGGAAAATAAACAAGACGTTAGATGACTATCAGAAGCTCTGATAGCATAATGGTTGTGAGTAGGGCTGCTAACCTCAAGGTCAGCAGTTCAAAACTACCAGCCATTCCAGGAGAAAGATGAGGCTTTCTGCTCCTGTAAAGATTTACAGCCTCAGAAACCCTATGCAGCCTCACTATGAGTCAGAACTTACTCCATGGCATACCACCACCAGGAAGGTATCAGTTAACTATATCTATATAAGGAACCATAGTACTTAAAGGCTTGAAACAACAAAAATTTTAGTTTCTCTGATGGTTTCACCTGGGCTCACTCAGGCAGCTACATTAACTTAAAGGATGAGCTACAGAGGGATGGTCCCAGATGGCTCACTCACACCTGCAGTTGGCGCTGGCTGTCAGTGGGGGAGACTGTCATCCTCTGGTAGGCTAGCCTGGCTTCCTTACACAGCATTCTTAGGACAGTTTTCCCAGAGAGCAAAAGCATAAACTTCAAGGCACCACAAGACGTAGGCTCCAGAACATGTACAGTACTTCTGCTCCATTCTGTTGGTCAAAGAAAGTCATGAGACCAGTCCAGATTCAAGAGGAACTAGATTTCACTCTGGAGGAGAGGGAAAGTAAAGCCATATTACAAAGGGATATGCATACTGAAATGGGAGGAATGTGGACTCACTGAATATTCTATCACATGTTAGAATTAGAGATCATGCAAGAAGATAAAAATTTCAAAAGAAAATAAAGCGTATTAACTGCTTACAGTTAACAGAAGCTATAGCAGCAATGAAGTAAGGCCAGGTCTGTGAAAGCAGAATTGTTTGTTGTTAAGTGCCGTCAAGTCAATTCCAATTCATAGCAACCCTGTATAGGGTTTTCAAGGAGCAATCAGTGAGTTTGAACCGCCAACCTTGTGGTTCTAACCAGCTTTGCGGTCGAGTTTTTATCCTATAGTGCCACAGAAGACAAAAAAAAAGAGCTCTTAGAAATCAAAGATACGTGAGCTGAAATAAAATAGTGACTAGAATGGTAAAAGTTGAGAAAAAGTCCAAGAGTAGACAAATAAATTGAGAAAAAGAAATGAATGTTTAAACCTATATTCATGCTTATACATTTTATAATTATATGTAAAATTATAAGTATAAAATTTTTTTAATATGTAAAATTAACCAAATGTTGTGTTCCTAATTTAAGTTAGATGCAATTAAACTAGATTTGTTCAATGTGGTCACAGAAGAGTAAAAATTAACTGGATGTGTGTGTTGCTGTTTTGTTATTTTCTTTCTCCCTTTGCTCATTAGACTATTTGGGGACAAAATTTCACTTAAATTATCAACTCTTTTTCCATTTTCCCAAGGATGGAAAGGTCTGAGAACCATAAAATAAATCATCATTCAATAGTCATCTCTGGTACTGGGAAGTAACGGTGGGTGGATGAGGGGAGCAGAGAAAGGCTCAAACCTTCACCCAAAGCCTCCTTTTAAATCCTTTGGTTTCCTTCTTCCAGAAGATGATAGCAGGTGTGGTAGAGACAGCAAACAGAGGATACAGTGATGACATGCCTCAGAAGACCAAGGAGCTAGTGTTCCCGGGAGCCAGAGCCTGGGCAATAGGGCCTTCAGTGCAGTGTAGTGGTTTCAGGGAAAGCTGGAAGAGGCTTCAGGTGGGCACCAGGGTTCAAGTCAGTTTGGACTCATAGTGACCCTGTGTAGCATTTCTGAGGAGTGGCTTGTGGGTTTAAATTGCTGACCTTGGGGTTAGCAGTCTGGTGCTTATCCTACAGCACCACACCAGGACTTTATATATGCTGTTGCTATTGCTAAGTGCTATAAAGTCAGTTCCGACTCATAGGGACCTTGTATAGGGTTTCCGAGGAGCAGCTGGTGGATTTGAACTGCTGACCTTGTGGTCTGCAGTCCAATGTTGATCCCACAGTGCCACACCAACAGTCCAAGGACTTATAAAATATGTATATACAAGTGTTAATTTTATATACACATATAATACAGAGATTAACTATTGCATTTCATTAATTACTGGAAATGGTATTCCTTCTTTCTCTTTTGAGGCTCTCTCCCCTCCAGGCACAGCAGCTGCAAGCCTGGGAGAGGAACTGAAACCCACTCTCTCTGCCTACAGATTAGAAGGAAAGATGAAACACAATACATTTGTCACTAAGGGGAAGACTTTAAGTACATCAGGCTGAGAAACCAAATGAGAGAATGTTCCACTTGTAAGGATCCAGAAAAGCTGCCTTGCTTACAACTGATCTGAATAGTGAAAGATGTGTGGGCTTAGAAAACAGTAGACAGGAGAGAAATGCAATCCCTACTTTTTATTGTGTTGGAAGTAGAAGCCGGAAATAACGGAAGTCTGAAGGGAGAACAGATCATAATGGACTATAAAAGCAATTTCATAAAGAGGAAGGCGAGTAAGAGATAGTAACTATTTGCTATGTGTGTTCTATAACTCTAATGACCTCCTTCCCCACTCCTATTATGGCATTAAGTCTGTTCTCCCATATGATGACGGTCCATGGTACAAACATATCTGTGTTGGAAGAAGTACAGCCAGAATGCTCCTTAGAAGCCAGGATGGCCAGACTGCATCTCTCATACATTGGACTTATCAGGAGCAACCAATCCCTGGAGAAGAACAGTGTGCTTGGTAAACTGGAGGGTCAGCGACAAAAAAGGAAGACCCCCAACGAGATGGATTGGCACAGTAGCAGCAGCAATGGGTTCAAGTGTAGAAACAATAGTGAGGTTGGTGAGGACCATAGAGTATTTCGTTCTGTTGTGCATAAGGTCACAATGAGTTGGTACTGACTTGATGACACCTAACAACAACAATAGCTACCTATATGAAGAACCACAATAATGAAGAGATAACAAAGCAAGTCTGTGAAAGGTGACTAAGATTTTGGTAAAGCAATCAAAAGAGTAAGTAGAAGCAGGACTTACTTTGCACATATAGAGAGACAGATTGATGAAAATGATCTCTCATAATAAAGAGCCCATCTGAGAAGCAGCCTGGGAGGCTGAAGAAACGTTCTATGCAGAAAGAACAGGGCCAGCTTGGGCTCCTCAGGATGGCTCCTTTTCTGTAAAAGGAAGTTTTCTCAACAATTACAGAAATATTCAAAACCTTCCAAAAGAAGGAAATTTAGAAAAACCAAAACACTGTTCTGGAAATTTCCTTAGCAAAAAACCCCCCAGAAAAAACCTAAGTACACAGACACTACAGACTAGACTTGATTTGTCCTCTGTCCTCTGAACACCTTCCTTTTCTTGCATCCAACCCTCTCCACATACTTGAGACTTAATACCGATGCTCTTCATTTGAGTCTCTCTTTAAGAAACAGGCGCTGTGGGTTAATGCGCTGAACTGCAAAGTCGGTTTGAATCGCAAGCTTGGCAGTTCAAGCTCACCAGCCACTTTTCGGAAACCCTATGCAGGGTTGCTATAGGTCGGAACCGACTTGACGACACTTCACAATAACAACGTTAACTTAAGGAGCTCCGGTAGCGTAGTGGTTATGAGTTGGGCAGTTTGAAACTACCAGCCATTCCGTGGGAGAAAAATGACGCTTTCTGTTCATATAAAAATTTACAGCCTGGGAAACCCTATACAGGTAGCTATGAGTTGGAACCGACTCACTACCACCACCAAAGTTAACTTAAACGGATGAAAGAAGACCCAGTAACTAGTCTGGGTTAACTCTTTCCCAAGAACCTGGAGATATACATTGTTGTTGTTGTAGGTAAGTGTTGTCGAGTCAGTTTCAACACATAGTGACCCTGCTTTCTAAGGAGTGCCTGGTGAGTTTGAAACATCAACCTAGTGATTCAAACTGACCTTACAGTCCAGTGTTTATCCTACATCACCACAAACAGACCTGCTCAAATTGAACAGGACTCTACAGTGATATGCCTTCAAGGGTTAACACAAGGAGGTTTCAAAGAAGTTGTTGAAGAATTCCTTTCATCCTCCCTCATTTTTCCATGAACACTTAAAAGGCCCCTCATATGTATGTTTCTATGCCAAAAAAGTTGAGGCTTGAATTTTTCCTTCAGTTCACCCAGCTTGAGAAATGCTGAGCGTGTTCTTTGCACATTTTGCTGTAGTATTTGGCTTTATCTTCTCAGGCTGATCTTTAAAATTTTCTGTTCAGTTCTTGGATCTCCTCATTTCTTCCATTTTCTTCAGCATCTCTACACTGGGAATCAAGTTTCAGTGTCTCTTCTGACATCCATTTTGACCTTTTCCTTCTTTCTTGTCTTCTTAATGACTTTTTGCTTTTGTCATGTATGATGTTCTTGATGTCATCCCACAACTCTTCTGGTCTTCGGTCTTTAGTGTTTAATGTATCAAATCTGTTTTTCAGATGATCTCTAAATTCTGGTGGGATATATTCAAGGTCATATTTTGGCTCTTTTGGACCTGGTTTCATTTTTCTTCAGCTTCAATTTGAATTTTTATATGAGTAATTAATGGTCTAAGGAGCTCTGGTAGTGTAGTGGTTACGAATCGGGCTGCGAACTTTAAGGTCAGCAGTTTGAAACTACCAGCTGCTCCGTAAGAGAAAGATGAGGTTTTCTGCTCTCGTAAAGATTTACAGCCTCTGAAACCCTGTACAGGGTCACTATGGGTCAGAACGGACTCAACAGCACTTAACAACAATTGATGGTCTGTTCCACAGCTTCCCCTGGCCTTATTTTGACTGATGATATGGAGCTTTTCCATCATCTCCTTCCGCAAATGTAGTCAATTTGATTTCTGTATATTCCATCTGGTGAGGTCCATGTTTATAGTTCTTTTATGCTGTCTAAAGAAGGTATTTGAAATGAACAAATCATTGATTTTTCAGAATTCTATCAGGTCTTCTCCAGCATCACTTCTATCACCAAGGCCATATTTTCTAACTACTGATCCTTCGTCTTTGCTCCCAACCTTTGCATTCCAATCACCAGTAATGATTGCATGTTTGATTGCAAGTTTGATTGCATGTTTGATCATGCATCTTGATTGCATGTTTGATCAATTTCAAGTTGAAGAAGTTGGTAGAATTCTTCTATTTCATTCTCACTGGCTTTAGTGGTTGGTGCGTAAATTTGAGTACCAGTGGTATTAACTGGGTTCCCTGTAGGCGCATGGATATTATCCCATCACTAGACAGTGAATAAGGAAGACTGTAGAAGAATTGATGCTTTTGAGTTATGATGATGGAGGAGAATATTGAAAGTGCCATGGGCTGCCAAAAGAACCAATAGATCTGTTTTGGAAGAAGTGCAGCCAGAGTGCTCCTTGGAGGCCAAGATGGCCAAGCTTCGTCTCTCATATTTTGGACATATTGTCAGGAGGGACCAGTCACTAGAGAAGGATATCGTGTTTGGTAATGTGGAGGGTCAGAGAAAAAGAGGAAGACCTCTAACAAGATGGATTGGTCAAGTGGCAGCATCGATGGACTCAAGCATGGCAACAGTAGTGAGGTTGGCCCAGGATCGGGCAGTGTTTCGTTCTGCTGTGACTAAGGTCACTATGAGTCGGTACTGACTCGAAGGCAGCTAACAACAACAACAACAACAATGCCAAAAAGTCTCAGTATCCTCACTTATTATAAACAGTGCTTTCTCAATATTCTTTACCCAATATCCCTTTGAATTTATATTTTAGTGCCAGAAACATATCTGGATTTATCCATACACATTTTATACATTCCCTTGAAAGTCAAAGGAACGCCTATTATTGTACTTAAGTATCTAGAATAAAGACATTCTATTTGTAGTTAGGAAAAGCAAATCATTTTCCTGACTTCCATCAATGATATAGTTTTAACCTGAGGTATTTTTTCAACCTCTTTGTTATTAATTAAAAAGATTCTGCTGGCTTACAATGTCATCAGACACCTTTAGAAAAGGTACGTAGACAGAACAAAGAATGCTACTTAGAAAATACTTTTTAAATGAACTTAAGCAGACAGACATTTAAGGAAACGTGAGAGAGCTTCAAAAAGTTCACAAGAAATGGAAGTGAATGATAAAACAGTTTTCCCACAAATTTTTTGAAGCCCTTTCGAGCATTATTAAGTGCCACTGAGTCTGTTCCAACTCATAGTGGCCCTGTATAGGGTTTCCAAGGAGCGACTGGTGAGTTTGAACCACTGACTGTGTACATAGGTTTGACCCTAGGTTGTCTGAAAAGAAAAAAAAAAGAATGTTTAGAGTTATGAAAACTTGGAGGGAGAGAACAAAAACCATCTGTCTAACTGCAGCTCAAAGGCCAGTGTGTTTCCAACTGCCTCCACGGCTGTAGTATGACCCCACAGTTTCCTTAAAGTATGAGTAATGGCTAGTCTAACATTCAAATGAGACAAATCTGTCCTCTGAGGCATTCAGAGATTGACCTCCACAGGCTTTGACAGTAGAAACTTATTTATGCAAAAACAAGACAAAACAACAACCAAAAAAAGAAGATAGTGTTTTTCTAAGACATTCTCTACCTCATTACCAATACAGGCCAAAAGAGTATAAAAGACCTTATTGTCTACTTTAACATTCCAGAAAGAAGAGTAATGAACTCTTTTTTTTTTTTTTTTAAACTTTAACCTAAAACTAGGTAGTTTTTAGTATTGAATAGAGCACCCCAGTTTTATGGAATTAAAATCTCAGATTTGAAAGGTACTTAAGAGTTCTGTTTTCCCACCTTTAATTTTAAAAATGAGAAACTGGGACTCAGAGCTTACAAAGCTGGCTAGGCCAAAACACAGCAAGAACAATTCTGTAGCAGAGATATCTTAGCAGAGGCGGCCCTGGTTTACACCCAAGGCCCATCAATCTAGATGTAATCGCAAACCACTCTCCATGTGACATGGACCATGGGTTCTGAGTTTTCTGAGCAATCCCAATCTCAACTATGCTGTAGGACAAAGTATTGGACTGTTAACCACAAGACTGGCAGTTCAAATCCACCAGGCGCTCCTTGGAAACCCTATAGAGGGTCACTATGAGTTAGTACTGATTTGATAGCAAGTAACATGAGCAGTCTCCCAAAGCTTTTCCAAGGTCCCAGAAATTTCCAAATGACTAGTGTCTTTTTTGTTTACAGAGATAGCCCCAAAATTCTGGGTCATACTATGTGGATTTCTGGCTTGCTAATTGGGTTTCTGGTGTAATGCACTTCAGGATAAGCACTGGACTGCTGACTCCAAAGCCAGAAGTTGAAACCCATCAGCCACTCTTGGAAGGATCACTATGAGTCAGAACTGACTCACAGACACTTAACAACAACACAAAATGAGATTGGATGAGTATGAGACACACAATACAACGTCCAGGTCAGAATGGGAGAATAAAATTCTAATTTATAAAAAAGACCAGATTTATTGGACTGATAAGAGACTGCAGGAAATGCCAAAGCTATTGCCCTAAGACATTCTTTTCACCTGGAACTGAAGTCACTCCCGGGTTCCCCTTTCATCCAAATGATTGTTGTTGTTGTTAAGTACCATGGAGTTGGTTCTGACTCATAGTGACCCTGCACAGGGTTTCCGAGGCTGTAAATCTTTACAGGAGCAGAAAGCCTCATCTTTCTCCCACAGAACAGCTGGTAGTTTCGAACTTCCGACCTGGAGGTTAGCAGCCCGATTCGTAACGACTACGCTACCAGAGTAATAGACCAGTCAATAAAATGAGCAACATCCCCTGTGAGGAATATGTTCCTTAGAACGATTGAGTATATGAGACCAAACAGGCAACATTTGCCCAAAAAGCAAAGATGAGAAGACATGGGGAGCAAGGCAACTGGAGGGATGGCAATGTGCAAGGCAGGGTAAAAATGGGGACACATTGAGGGAATAACAACCAATGTGTGGAACTACATGTGAGTAAATTATTAAAGGAGAAATTAATTTGCTGTATAAACTTTCACCTAAAACACAATAAAGTATTCCCCCGAAAAAAGTAAGAGAAATAGTTTAAATGCTCCTAGAATCCAGATTCCTGGGTCCAGGGAATTGGGGTGACCCTCTCTAGCCAGCTGCCTTAGGTCTATTTTTGAACATTGAATCTTTAAGGAACCACACCAGAAAACCAAGCCCATTGCCAGTGAGTCAGTTCTGACTCACGACACTGCTGTATGACAGCTTCTTACTGTTTCAGAGACTAAATCTTTCAGGACCAGAGAGCCTCACTGATTTCCAGAGGAGCAACTGGTGGGTTTGAACCACTAACCTTAAGGTTAACATCCCAACCATTAACCCTTAACCCACTAACAAACTGTTTTCCTAACATCACCTTCAAGTTGAATCGTAACCTAAGTAAGCAGCTTTGTGGAAATCATTTTGCCTTAGGCATTGGGCTCTTTCGGAGTCCTGGTGTGGCACTGTAAGATCAGCATTGGACAGCTAACCACAAAGTCAGTGGTTCAAACCTCCAAGTCGCTCCTTGAAAACCTGATACAGGGTTGCTATGAGTCAGAACTGATTCGTCGCCACTTAATAGAAACAACAGTTGGCTTCTTTTAGAGAATTATTTATGAGCAGCTAGTTTGGAAGAACAGGAACCTCAGGATCTGACTGGAAAATGCATGGCATGTCTTTCGTGACTGTTTCTATGACCCAACTGACTCCAGAATCCTGCATGTGTTCTGAGGCTATCACCTGAGAATTTGAAAACACAATTACATTTATAACCTGCTTTCACTATACCCTCTTTGGAGTGCCTTCCTTCCATGCTAGGATCGCTGTATTACAATCATATCTTTTCACAAAAAAACTATTGTGTTGCACTAATTTTTGCTGTCTCTCTGTACATTTAGGTTGTTGACAAGCAGGAATTCTCATTTCAAATCACGACATAAGGCTAATCTTAGCAAGAATGAGAAGTGTCCTCTTTGCCTGCTGAAAAATCCAGCTAAGCCCCTTCCACAGGGTCACTTTCTGAAACCACAATGCTTTCCCCCCACCTTCTTGGAAACCCAGCATCAAAACTACATAGCAAAACAGAAAGTGTGAAGTCAAACAGAACTGAGGGTAAATATTAACTATCCCACTTCCTCCACCATCAGCTGCCTGTGAGTTTACTATATTGTGGTGGTTAACTGAAAGGTCAGCAGTTTGAACCCACCAACTGCTTCAGTGAGAGAAAAATAACACTACGTGATTATCTGCTTCCAGAAGATTTACAGCCTTGGAAACACCACGGGGGCAGTTCTACTGTGTCCTGCAGGGTCACTACGCGTACGAATTGACTTGATGACAATGGGTTTGGATTGTGCTGCTGTGATGCTGGAAGGTATACCACTGGTTTTTCAAATACCACCAAGGTCACTCATAATGGGTATAGTTCAGCAAAGCTGCCAATCTCAGACAGACTTGGAAACTAGCCCAAGTTTCCTTGTGAAAACTAGCTCATGAAAATCCTATGCAACACAATAGAATATTGATTGGTACAGGAAGGGACTTCA
The DNA here is from genome assembly GCF_000296735.1 of Chrysochloris asiatica. Classification (NCBI taxonomy): domain Eukaryota; kingdom Metazoa; phylum Chordata; class Mammalia; order Afrosoricida; family Chrysochloridae; genus Chrysochloris; species Chrysochloris asiatica. The sequence continues at coordinate 23,433,348 of NW_006408532.1, read as the reverse complement.
AAAAGTTCACAGAAAAATAGAAAGAAAAGATAATGGAATTTTCCCATGAACTTCTTGAAGCCCCATGGGTAGTACTGGAAGATGAACCCCCTGGTTTGGAAGGCACTACATAATAACTCCATCAGTGGTCTCCAACACACCAACAACCATGAAGGTAGTACAAGACTGGGTGATATTCTCTTCTGTTCTACCTGGGGTTGCCATGAGTTGCAGCCCACTCAAGGGTAATAAACAGCAACATGGCTTCAGCAAGTTGCTTAATTTTCTGAGCCTTGACCTCCTCATCTGAAAAAGAGATCTTAAGATCCCTCCTCCTCATCTGGGTTGGGTGATGATGAATTATTTCATAAAGCACTTAGCACAGTGGTTGGCACATAGCAAATTCTCAACAAATGGAAGTTAGCACCATACTGGCTCATTTCAGCACTTAATCCAATATAACCCTATCTATGGAGTCCTGGTGTGGCGCTGTGGGTTAATGCGCCATACTATAGAGCCATTTGAACTGCAAGGTCGGTAGTTCAAGATCACCAACTGCTCCTCAGAAACCCTATACAAGGTTGTTTTGGGTTGGAATTGACTTGACGGCACTTAACAACAACAATAACCCTATCTATGTAACTATCCTATGCATAAACTTTGGGGAGCTCCTAGTGGCTCAGGTCTAGTCCTAGGTTCCCCTCACCACCTCTGCTCCTTGGGCTTACCATGTTAAGTGCCATCATGTTGGTCCAGACTCATAGCTGGTGAGTTTGAACCATACCTTGAGGTTCAATGCTTTATCCTACAGAGTTTAGCATAGACTTACTCTATGTTAAGAGCTCAAAATCACAGAAGGAAAAAAAACAAGTCAAAATATTTCAAAATCCACCTCCCTCCCCCCAAAAAGGTAGAGCAACATCCTGGATGCTTTTGTTAAATGTGTCTTGTAAGTTACAGTCTTCTCCAGATAAAGAAAATAAAGTATAGTACTTAAATGTTCCAAATTATAGTGTGTCAAGAGTGTAACACGAATTCAAAGTGCTCAGTGCTGGGCTTCCTAAGTAAGTAAACTACAAGGCAAGCTCCTCACCCAGGATGCTGCTTTCACCCTGTCTTTTAGACTGACCTTAACCATTCTGGACTCTGGTTTCCTCACCTATGCAAAGGGCTGACGTTGGCGTTACATGCCGTCGAGTTGGTTCTGACTCATAGTGGCCCTATGCACAACAGAATGAAACACTGCTCGGTCTTGCACCATCCTTCAAATTATTGCCAAGCTTGAGCCCACTTCTGCTGTCACTGTGCTAATCCACCTCACTGGAGGTCTTCCTCTTTTTCATGGACCCTCCACATTACCACGCATGATGTCCTTCTCTGGAGACTGGTCCTTTCTGGGTTTGATGAAGGATCTCCAAGTCCTCAGGGATAAAGCGGTCTGTATAGCTCAGAGGATGAGTTATGAAGTGAGTGGGGGAAGCTGGTGGCTGGCTGGATCATGTGTCACGAAAGTGGAAGATGACAGGGAAGACCAGTCACAAGGCTGAATATTAATACTGTGTCTTAATGTCCTTGGGTTGTCAGAACAAAATACCACAAAGTAGATAGTTTTAAAGGACAGAATTTATTTTTGCACTGTTGTGGAGGCAAGTCTGAACCAGGCTATCAGTAGGGCTCTGCTCTTGCTCTCCCTGTTGGCCTTAACAGAAGACCCTTCCTTGCCTCCTCGGGCTTTTGGAGCCCTCGATAGTATGGTACGGTGGCTTCAGATGGCTCTGTATATGCTGTCTTCACCCTCAGTGTGCAATTCTTTCCGTGTCTGTCTCTTTTATAAACTGCCACTCAGGAGGCATTAGGTTTAGACTGTTCTAAATTAACACATGTCAATTTAACTGAGGGCATTTCCAAAGAAAAGCCCTATTTTCCCAAACAAGGTCACATTCACAGGTACAGGGGTTGGGATTTTTGCTAGGCTTAAAAAGGAAACGAATCCCACAGAACAGGGGGCAACTGACAACTAAAAAGGAAGAAGAGCGAGTAGCAAGACATGTCTTGGGAAACGTGGGTCCAGGGAGAGAGCACTGTAACACAGAAGATGGAGCAAGATGGTGAGAAGCAGTATCAGAGAACTGACAGTGTCGTGTCAATTTCCCAGCCCAAAGAGTGAGAGGTCGAGCACCTTGGGACAGGAGGCTTCCTGGTAGAGTGAATTGTCTTGGAGTAGAATTCCGAGGAAGCAGATACTAGTTAGCAAGAAGTTTGCCATACATTTTCTTATTTATATCTCATAACTCTGTCATTGGAATCCTGGTGTTACACTGTGGGTTAATGCGCCAGACTGCAAAGCCATCTGAACTGCAAGGTCGGTGGTTCAAGTTCACCAGCTGCTCCTTAGAAACCCTATACAGGGTCACTATGGGTCAGAACTGACCCTGCAGCACTTAAACAACAACTTTCACTTAACAGATAAGCCCATTAAAGACAACAAGCTTCTAAATATAATGTAATCTTGCACTAAAAAAAATTGAGAAACACACCCATTAAACTATTTTGGGGAGGAAGCAGGGACCATGTCTGTATTTTTATAAGATTCAGATTTGGGGTATTTGTTTTATTTCAAACTTTTTCTTTCAGTAATTAAAAAAAAAAAAAAGTAAAGTGAGATAAAATGGCATCAATCCTCAAACAGAAATTACAGTCAAATATATTTGCAAAACATAATACAGATAAGAAGCCATACTAGTTTACGGTTAACCAGAAGATCACTGGTTAGAACCCACCAGCCTAACTCCCCAGCTACTGCTCAGGAAAAATCTAAGACAAGTCGGCTTCCGTAACATCTACAACTCTAGGAACACCCACGGGCAGATCTACTCTGTCACTGAGATGGAGTTGGTGCGAAGGCAAAGGATTAGAGCAAAGATAATATCCAAAGAAACAAAAAGCCATTTACAAAACCACACCACCTACTAATCACCTGGGTTTACTTTCTCTGCTTTCTTCTGATGTATATCTACAGACAGTACAGATTCAAGTTTTTGCTTGGGGAAATCCAGTTTTTCATTCTGTTGTCCCTACCCACACTTAACAGATATAAGAGAATCTTCACAATTCTCTACCAAAATTCATTTGTGCCTCCTTGTTGTGTCTTAGAGTAATTCCAGGTTATATTGTCACAAAAGAGTCCTGGTGTGGCACTATAGGATTAACACTGGACCGAAAGGTCAATTTGAATGGAAAGGTTGGTGGTTCAAATTCACGAGCTACTCCTTGGAAACCCTACACAGGATTGCTGTGAGTCAGAACCAACCTGACAGCCCTTAACAACAACAACAATTGTTATAAATGAGCTATGAATATCATATGCTTGCAACATTTTTTTATTGGCTTTAAACAATTTCCTTAGAATTCCCACAAATGGGATTCTTGGGACAAAGCACATTTTTATGGGTTTGAATGCCTTCCAAAGGGACTTACTTATACTGTTACCAATAATAACATTTAAAAACCCACCAGCCACTCACTGGAAACCCTATACAGACAGGGTCGCTATGGGTTGGACCAACTTGATGGCACTTAACAACAACAAAATATATAATAATAGTTATATGATGTTATTGTTAAGATCCACGGAGTCAGTTCTAATTCATAGTGACCCTACATAGGGTTTCTGAGATGCAGCTGGTGGTTTGAACTGTCGACCCTGTGGTTAGTAGGCCAGTACTTATCCTACAGCACCACAGTCAATATTGCCACTGTAAAAAGTTAACACCACAGGACTTTTATTTTTATCTCTTTGACTAGTAGTGGTTGAACATTTTTTTTTCTTGAGTTTACATATAAGAAACAGAAAATTGAGGCAGCATTGATTTTGGATTCTGGAGCTAGACTAGCCCAGTAACTTGGAAACCTGAGTAGCACCATTCACCAACTCACACAATGAGTTGAACTGTGAAC
>NW_006408532.1:23406567-23428192 GCF_000296735.1 Chrysochloris asiatica | reverse complement strand
GTGGATTTGAACTACTCACCTTTTGGCTACTAGTCAAGTGTTTAACGGTTTGCACCACCCTGGAACATATCTGCACACCTGAGAGCTTTAGAAAGAATAAATGAGACGACCTCTAAACGGCTTTCGATATTGCACATCAAAGAAAGAAAAACCCAATGAGTCTCTTCCAATTTACAGAGACCCCATTTGTTGCAGAGTAGAATTGCTCCATATGGTTTCTTGACTGTAATCTTTATGGGAACAGATTGCAAGACCTTGGGTAGATTTGAACTTTAGATTAATAATTGAGCGCAAATCCTTTGCACCACTACCCAAAGACCTTATCTGACACACAACAAACCATTAACACACATTAGCAATTCATGACTCTTCTTTCTATTTCCTCTTGTCTGAACTTTGTTAATGCCCTTGATTCACTTCTAAAAGTAACTCTTTTAGACCACAAAATTAAGAAGCCATAGTTTATGTTTATGAACAAAGATCTGAATACACTCAATTTAATTTCACACTGAGCGTCTGCTATACCAGGCAATTTACTAGGTTTTAGGGGGGGAAACAAAAACATAAATAATGTATACTCCCTGCTCTCCAGGAATTCAAACGATGGTTCTTTCTTGAGCCTTTTGGGAGTCCTGGTGTGCCGCTGTGGGTTAATGCGCCAGACTGCAAAGCCATTTGAACTGCAAGGTTGGTGGTTCAAGCTCAACAGCTGTTCCTCCAAAACCCTACACAGGGTCGCTATGGGTCGGGATTGACTCAACAGCACTTAACAACAACAACAAATTGGCTTGGTCACATAGTTAAAAACTATTTTTCAAACAATGCATCCATTGTAGATCTGAAAGGAATTTTAGAGAGTATCTGATCCCATTAGAATCACTAGTTCTCAGAGTTATGACTAGATCTTGGTGTGAGGGTGAATTCCGTGGTCCAATAAATGTAAGAGAAACATGGGCATAAATGAAGTTAAAAAAGATTCTGAATTGCTGGGCTGCTTGGCTATCAAGACAGCAATATACACTGTTAGCATTTAAAGACAGAACTATGGTAAGAAGCATTTCTCAAATTTTATGATCAAGAAAACTTTTGGAAAAGTGTAATTATTTTCACCAGTATCACCATATCTTAAGGAAAATGTCCATCTAGTCTCGAATTGCTGGTTCCATGGTAGAATTTCTGCCTTCCATGAAGACCCATGTCTGATTCCTAACTCATGTACCTAAGGCACGGTCAATGGATGCTTGTGTGCTGCAATGATGATGGGCAAGTAGGTTTGTTTCTGTGGAGTTTCCAGACTAAAACAAATTAGGGATAAAGGCCCGGCAGTCTACTTCTGAAAAAACAGCCAATTAAATAATCCATTCCACTTCTTTGTGCATAGAGTTGTCTTAAGTCTAGATGATGCCAAGGGAGCTAACAACAATAAAGCCCCAAATTACACTCTGTTTTTTAATGCACAAGGAAGCTGAGACCCAGTGGCATTAAGTTAAACAACAACCAGTGTTAGGCTAGGACTAACCAAAACAGGGGACTTTATCCAAATAACTAATTATGTGGTCTTTTGCACTGTATCACTTCATCAGAATCAACTCTACTGCTATGGGTTTGTTTGGTTTGCATTGCCGCTACTGATTCTTTCTTTTTGGTGTCAGGGTCACCCATAGAATCCCAGATTGGAAATATGATATTCCTTTGAGGGCAATGACGATCAAGCATGGCTTCTTTAATTCTCTCTTTGACAACAGATCCAATTCTATAATATCTCCCACCCCAAACACAAATCTCTTTAAGAGTCACACAAGAACTCTAATCTCATTTCCTTTTTATATTCACACTTCATTATTGGTCCCCACCTGGTAGTACTGGGAGAATGATGACTGCGTAGCATAAGTACTGGACTCTGAACCATAAAGTCAGGGTTAAAGAAAGACAAAGGTCTCTGCTCCTGAAAAGATTTACAGCCTGGGAAATTCTAACTGGAGTAGTTGCTATGAGTCAAAACCAACTTGACTTAGGCACTTAACAACAACAAATGGTTAAGACAAACTTTAGACATTTTTTCCCCAAAATCATATCCAATATCACTATCAAAAATTGGTCCATTTTCTCATGGGTTCAATTTGTTGTTGTTAAGCACCGTGGAGTTGGTTCCGACTCATAGTGACCCTGCAGAGGGTTTCCGAGGCTGTAAATCTTTACGGGAGCAGAAAGCCTCATCTTTCTCCCACGGAACAGCTGGTAGTTTCGAACTGCTGACCTTGAGGTTGGCAGCCCAACTCGTAACCACTACACTACCAGAGATCCTTTAGGTACAATTTAGCAGAGTATAATCCTCACAGTCATCAGAAATGTCTCTGTATATCAAACATGGTTGTTTACCTTAAATGGCAGTCATTTCCATGTGTTGTACATTTTTTTTTTAAAACTAAAATTTTATAGTCAAGCCTCATATTTGGGGGGAGTTTGTTAAATTCTCTGATAAAAGGTAATTGGCATAAAATTGTTCAGATGTCTATAATTTACTTTTAACATACTTCTGCATAAGAATGTGCCCTTTGGAGGTGTAAATTATTATATATACCTGAGTGGGGTTTTTTTGTTGTTTTTTTTTAAAAAAAAAAAGCTAAAGTGAATAGAGAGAAATACTGTTAACTGATGGCACACGGAGGGGAATATAATCATTGTCATGAAACAAGGTGTATATTTTGTAGAATACAAAACTGATGGTCTGCCCTGCAAACTTTTACTCAATCCATAATAAAAACCTTAAAAGCAAACAAACAAAACTTCTGCATAAACCCAAAACAACCAAATTCAGTTCTGTTGAGTGGATTCTGATTCACAGAGATCCTGTAAGACAGAGCAGACTTGCTCCATAGGGTTTCCCAAGCTGCAAATCTCTATAGAAGCATGCTGCGTCAACTCCCTTTCTTGGAGTGGCTGGTGAGTCTGAGTGCCAGCTTCGTGGTTAATAGCCCAAATGCTTAGCCCACCGTGCCACCAGGATCCTATTCCTGTATCTGGTTGGGTTAGTAGCACAATACATAACCCACTACACTATTAGGGCTTCTTTGTTGCTGTTGTTAAATACTCCTGACTCGGTTCTGACTCAGACTTGACCCTGTCTATACTTTCCGAGCAGTGATTGGTGGGTTCTGAACCCTGCGATTAGCAGTTCAGTGCTTATCCTACAGCACCACACCAGTGCTCCTTGGTTGTGTGCCATTGAGTTGGTACTCAAAGCGAGTGCCCTTTATAGGGTTTCCAAGGCTGTAAATTTTTAAAGGAGCAAAAGGCCTCTCTTTCCTACCTCTGGAGTGTCTGGTAGATTCAAAACGCTGACCTTGCAAGGTTAGCAGCTCAACTCACAACCCAGTAGACAACTATGGCAGCTAAAATATAAATAGCTAGGTTTTTGTGGTTGATTTGAACCACAAGGTCAATGGTTCAAACTCACCAGCCACTCCTCAGAAGCAACTCCATAGCACTTAACAACAAGGTTTTTAACAGTACCCACTAGGGTTGTTGTTGTTAAGTGTCGTTAAGTCCATTTCGACCCATAGTGACCTTATATAGGGTTTCCGAGGAGCAGCTGGTGAGCTTGAACCGCCAACATTGCAGATCAATCGGCTTTGCTGTCTGGTGCTTTGGAGAAGGTTAAAGAAAAAATTCTGAATGTCCCATTTTGGGGATAGCCATACTCGAGGATTAGCTATAAGGACTTTGGTCATTTAAATTACAAACTGAGGTTTTGTTAATTAGCGTTAGGAATACAATGTATTTTCCACAGTGAATATAAAGACTCTAGGTCAGAGTACAGGATGTGAAAAGTGGAGTTAACCACCAAGAAATCTGGAGTGTGCCATCTACAGGAATGGACTAGACGTATCTTAGATGTATTTCCGCACTTACAGGAATAACTCAACCCAAACCAAATCCTATCTAGGGTTTCCGAGTCTATAACTCTTTATGTGGGCAGAAAGCCTCATCTTTCTCTTGCAGAGCGGCTGGTAGGCTCTAACTGCAGGCCTTGTGGTTTACAGTTCAGAGCTTAGTGTACAGAGGCTGGGAACCCTTACGGGGGCAGTTCTACCTTGTCATCCTGGGTCACTGTGAGTTGGAGTCAACTGGAGGGCACTCAACAACAAATCTTTCAGGAATCAAAGAGACCAAATGGAGTTCTTTGTATCACACTAACATACATAATTCATTAGTACAGTTAAGTGCCATTGAGTTGGTTCCATTGATTTGGTTCTGACTCATAGCAAACCTATAGAAGGTTTCTGAGGAGTAGCTGGTGGGTCTGAACCTCCAACCTTGTGGTTCAAAGTCCAGTGTTGATCCTACAGGGCCACATACCAGGAATCTGATTAGTACATACATATGAGTTACGGTGTTGGAGGACAATATTAAAAGTAAAATGGAAACAAATCTATGTTGGAGGAAATAGAGCCAGAGTGCTCCTTAGAAGCCAGAATGGCCAGACTTTATCTCTCACACTTTGGACATATTATCAGGAGGGATCAGTACCTGGAAAAGGACATCGTGCTTGGTAGCAGAGACCCCCAATGAGATGGATTGGCACAATGGCAGCAGCAATGGACTCAGGTGTAGCAGTGATTGTGAAGTTGGTGAGGACCTTGGCAGTTTCATTCTTTTATGCATAAGGTCATTTTGAGTCAGTATCAACTCGATGGCACCCAATAACAACAGCTTCAACATACATAATAATTCTTAAACAAGTACTTGTACGTTCAGGCCACTTATTTATTCTTAGGATTTGTACTTAAAAAAAAAAAATTGCAAGCTTACTAGTAAAAACATTTAAATAAGTGATCTTAATATATGTATATTTATTTACAAATAAGACAATGTAAAAACTTGCTTTCCTTGAAATAACGTTAATCTAAAATATGTTCCTTTCTCCAGTGGAAAATAAGAATGTTACTACAGTAAAAAAAAAAATAAGTGCTAAAACTCTGAAAAGCCACAAATACTGTATCTTGTTTCTCTTAAAATGTGTACAATAAGCTTCCTTCAAACATCCATCTTTGAATTTGAACCCTAGATAAAGTTGCTGAGAATAGGAATCAACTTGACGGCACTGGATTTGGTTTTATTGGTCTTGAATTGAGGGACTTCCAGACATTCTGTGCTCTGCCTCACTGTTCTCAAGCTACTACATGCTTTAATTTATTTAGACATAGGTGATAATAGTTTCTTCTTTCAGCCACAAGCCACCTCAGTGCCGTTGCCTCAAAACTTGGTCAAGTTTTTGTTTTGTTTTGTTTTTCAAACAGGTAGAGATTGGTGAGGGCTACCATTTCCCCCCAGATTATTAGTGGGTAAAGGTGAAGATAAAAGCAAGTCTTAGTGTTGCAATGTGTTGGAATGAACTCATTGGCACTTAATAAACAATAACACAATTTTTCCAGAAGCCAGGTTTTTTCTCCCTTGAGTGGTTGGTGAGTTGAAATCATGCCAAATCATATGCCACCGAGGCTCCTTTACTGAAAGGTTATTTTTGTGTTTTTAAGTGCTGTCGAGTCAGTTCCGACCCATAGTGACCCTGTATAGGGTTTGAGGTGCAGCTGGTGAGCTTGAACTGTGGACCCTGAGAACACACCAGCACTCCTCCTGAAAGAAAACTCTAGGTTATTCCCCAGCAATTGAACTGTCTTCGTCTTACATAACAGCCAGGCAATAAACACTTAAATAAGTGCAAATGTGTCACATCCACCAATCGTGACATAGTCAAGACATTAGTTCCAAGGAGGAACCACTCTCCCAAGAGCTGATGTTCTAGAGAAATCCAAGGGAAAGAAAAGCATTCCTGAGGACAGTGGAAGTTTCTCACTTGGTTACAGTCAACCAGTAGCTGTAAGCTAAAAAACAACTCTCACCGAGTCAATTCCGACTCACAGGAACCCTATCTAAGGTTTCAGAGACTGTCAATCTTTATGGAAACAGTCTGCCTTGTGGTTCTCCCATGGTGCACCAGGTGGTTTTGAACCCCTGACCTTGCAATCAGCAGCCAATGCCTAAGGTGTGTTTGCTAATTCTCTAGAATGGCTCACAGGAGCAAAGATGGGGATGGGGGCTGGCTAGGTAGGTAGAACTGAGTGCTAACTTATAAACTCTGACTTAACTTGTCCTTTAAGCATCTGTGCTCTGACCTGGCCCCACGTGGCCACGGATGAGAGGACCTGGTTCCCAGCAACCAGTGACTGAGACAGAGTCCAGCTTGGGGTGACAGGCAGTGAGGACAGAGATGTAGGAAGACAAGGACTGCAACTATTTCCAGGTGGAATCAGTTCCCACTCATAGCAACCCAGGATAGGATATCTGAGGCTGTAAATCTTTATGGGATTAGAAAGCCTCATCTTTCTCCCAAGGAACATGATGGACTGCTGACCTTGAGATCAGCAGCCCAACCCATAACCACTACGCTACCAGAGTTCCTTAAGGGACATTAATCCTTATCATGCAGTTAGTAATAAAGGTATGTCTGTCCATGTTACACCTTACCTAGTGCAGTTATAAAACACAAGGATGGAGAAGTGATGAGGTAAAACCTATGTGCTTAATTATTCATCGGTTAAAACCTCTTGCTCAATATAAATTAGTGTTCACATTTTTTTTTAACCCACATTTTTATTTAAAAAAAAAAAGATATATATTTGTTTTGTGTATTTATTTTGAGTGGTAACTGTAATTAGGCTTGAAAAGCGGGGAGAATAAAATTATTATAAAGATTATCTGAATATAATAGAAAATTCAGATGCTAAAATAAGAAGAGAAAATTAAGCCAAATATTGGTCACTATGAGTTGGAACCGACTCCACGGCACATAAAAACAACAACATACATAAATAAGTGAAAGGTTAAATATTGTATGGTTGATTCTAGAGTGCTTAAGCTCTTCTACCTCCCATTCCCAGTGTCTTTCCTATAGGCCATTATGAACACCAGTATTGCCAGGTTAGTAAACTGGACACAAAACCCAAGTTCCCAAAGCATTTTCTGGTAAACTGTAATGTAGTTTAATAGCCTACCAAAAAAGAAAAACTGTTTTAGTGATTAGAACAGAGTCTATGAGTTAGAATGTAGTCTGGAATCTGGCATGTACTGTATGATCACAGATAGTAAGTTACTTCAGTGTTGTGACATTATAAGGTATGATGTAAAATGAGTTGGTAATAGTATCCACTCTGTTAGATTAAAAATCATTAAAAATAATTCATGAAAAGTGCTGAGTCAATGGCCTGGCACATATGTATATTGTTGTTGTCAGGTGCCATTGAGTCGGTACCAACTCAGCGACCTTATGCACAGCACAACGAAACACTGCCTGATCCTGGGCCAACCTCACTACTGTTGCCACGCTTGAGTCTATCGATGCTGCTTCTTGACCAATCCATCTCATTGGGGGGTCTTCCTCTTTTTCTCTGACCCTCCACCTTAACAAACATGATATCCTTCTCCAGTGTCACCTCAAATCTAAGGATTTGAAAATACAAATATAAAGAAACCACTCATCAACTCTATGTTGTTGTTGCTGTTAAGTGCCGTTGAGTCAGATCCAACTCATAACAACCCTGAATAGGGTGTCCGAAGAGCAGCTGGTGGGTTTGAACCACTGACCTTGTTTTTCACAGTCCAGTGCTTACCCTGTAGCCCACACCAGAAGTCCATAACTCTATGCAGACCCCACGTTTCCTTACTATCCTGCATGTCTATCTGGCTTCTTAGTAACTATAACCAGCTTTCCTCTCTCTATACCAAACAGAGTAATCAAACTCTCTTTCTTCATTCTACATCTTTGTTGCTGTTATACGCCCTCAAGTTGGTTCCAACTCATAGCAATCCTGTACAGGGTTTCCAAGGCTGTAAATCTTTGCAGGAGCAGAAAGCCTCATCTTTCTCCCACAGAGTGGTTGGTAGGCTCGAATCTCAGACCCTGTGAATTGTAGTCCAATACTTATGGGAAACCCTATACAGGGTCACTTTGGGTCTGAACAGACTTGATGGCACTTAACAACAACTTATACAGAGCCACCAAGCTCCCTTCTTTACATGATCATTTTAACTCCCAAACAGATACTTCTGCCCAATCTCTTTCATGGGTTCCCGTTACCGACACCTCCTCTCCACTTGGATGTATTATGTGCAAAACATGTCCGAAATGGAATGATCCTTTTTCCCTATGCTCCGTACAACCTGCACCTCCTCCAGCATTGTCACGAGCCTAATTGCTTTCACCATCCCATCCCACTCAGCTATTTATGCCAGAAATTTTGAATCATCCTTGATACCTCCCTCTTTGCCCATCAACCATATCCAAAGAATCACCACTTTCGTACTGATTTTTAAACTTCATTCTCTCTCTCTCCCTGCCTTCTCCCTGACATCTCCACTTCTAGCTTCACTCTCTCCTCCAGAGGGTAGTCACATTGACTGACAAGGTAACTTGTCTAAGGGGGCTAAATGAAGCATTTTGCCCTGGCCTCCAAGGGAAAGAGTTACATCTTTTCTAACTGGTCTACCCAGAAGGGAAGACTTTTCATAGCTTGTAAAAAGACATCCTCTGTGCCTGTAGGGTTTATCTGTTTAAAGGGGGGGTGGGGGGGATGCCAAAATTTATAACATCATTTGTGGATCATACAAAAGTATCAACTTGAAAATTAACCTGCTACATTTGGTTAAACGTTTGTGTGGTGCTGTGGGTTAATGCACCAGACTGTAAAGACGTTTGAACTGCAACGTCGGCAGTTCAAGCTCTCCAGCTGCTTCTTGGAAACCCTATACAGGGTCACTATGGGTTGGAACCAACTCGACGGCACTTCACAACAACAATGTGCCCTAGGATACGCACTCGACCTCAAGGTCAGTTTGAACCACAAGGTTGGCAGCTCAAACTCACCAGCCACTCCTCAGAAACACTATACAGGGTGGCTATGAGTCAGAACCGAATCGAAGGCACTCAACAACAACAACGTGATGACTGGAACTGCAGTTGCCTTGGCAGGGCCAGACCAGATGATTTCATGGGCCTTACATGGCCCATGGGCTGGACGTTCCTCACCACTGCTCTAAACCATTCTCCACACAGCAGCTTTTGTTTGTTTTTCCATGTCCAGCAATCCCAGGGGTCCACACATCCAGAGTGCAATGGATGAGCCTCACCTTGGGGATACCACCTTCGTGATCATGGTATCTGTCAGGTAAGTACCTTATATGTTGTTGTTAAGTGCCGTCAAGTCGGTTCCGACTCATAGGGTTTCCGAGGAGCAGCTGGTGAGTTTGAACCACTGATTTTGTGGTTCAAACTGGCCTTATAATCCAGCGCATTAACCCACAGTACTTTGGGAGGAAACACTGGTGTCCCAATAGGGTAAAGAAGGTTGAAGGGGTGAGGCATGTCTGACCTCTGCTTCACACGAATCGGCCTTGGGATGATTTTGAGTTTGATTCTCCTTCCACCTTGTGAAGCTAGAGGAAATCAGACATGGGTCCCACATGGGTTTTGCATGTTCCCTGGGGTTTTCTAGACCATAAATCTTTACAGAAGCAGACTGCTACATCTTTCTCTCAGAGTGGTGGGTTCAAACTGCCAACCGTTTTGTTTAACATCCAAGCACTTAACCTTTGTACCACAGGGGTCCCTGTTTGCCAGCCACTAGCCTTAAAAAAACAAAACAAAAAATTGGCATTGAGTTGATTCTAGGTCACGGTGGCCCCATGTGTTTCAGAGTGAAACTGCATGTTGAGTTCTCAATGGGTATGACTTTTCAGAACTAGACTGCCAGGTCTTCCTTACAAGGCACCTGTAGGTGGATCTGAACCACCAACGTTTCAGTTAGTATCCAGGCCATTGTGCTATCAAGGAAGTAGCTACTAGCACCACCCAGGGGCACAAATGCTACTTGTTGTTGTTGTTGTTAAGTGCCGTCGACCCATAGCGACCCTGTATACGGTTTCTAAAGAGCAGCTGGTAAGCTGGAACTGCCGACCTTGCAGTTCAACCGGCTCTGTAGTCTGACGCATTAACCCACAGCGCCACATCAGGACTCCACAAATGCTACTAAATACCCTAAAAAATGAAAAGTAGCATATCCCACAACAAAGAACTCTCTGGCTATAAATGTTAGAAGTGGACTCCTAGTGTGATTGCTGCAGGTTAATGCACTGGACTCCAAAGTTGGTTTGAACTGCAAGGTTGGTGGTTCAACCTCACCAGCCAATCCTTGTAAACCCTATTTTGTTGTTGTTATGTGCCAGGGAGTCGGTTCCGACTCATAACGACCCTGTACAGGGTTTCCGAGGCTGTTAATCTTTATGGGAGCAGAATGCCTCATCTTTCTCCCGTGGAGCAGCTGGTAGTTTCGAACTGCTGACCTTGTGGTTCACAGCCCGATTCGTAACCACTATGCTACCAGAGTTCCTATACAGGGTCTCTATGGGTTGGAACAGACTCAATGGCACTTAACAACAACAACAAATGTCAGAAAGGGCCAAGGTCAAGCAATTCGTTTTAGATGAGTTTTCAATCCTTTATATTTATCACAAGAGAAACACATCGGAGTGATGTGACCAGTCATTTGGAATCTCTCTTCTTAAAGTAGGGAGTTAGGCATTTGGCATCCTGATCAAGAACCATGAATATACTTTTCATTAAAATGAATATTTAAGACAATGTCAAGATTCTTTGGCTGGACCACACACACACACAAAACCTACTTTCTTCAATGCAGCAGAAATACTACATACACTTGGTAGAAAAGAAAATTTGGGAATCAAAAGAGATCATTTTCAGTAGTATTTCATTTGTTTCCTGCCACTTCCTCTAATAGAAATGTATAATGTCTGCATCACAGGTCAGCATTTTCCACTTACTCTGGGACTATAATAATTTGCACTAATCTCAAAGGCAGAGTTTAGTAAATTGAAGTTGTGAACCAAATTTGATGTGATTCTTTGTGTTTTAGAAAAAGAAAAAATATTGAATATTTAAAATCAAGATTTATATTCTTTTTAAGAAATAAAGGTTTTACAGCTCATCTTGCAGGGGGAGGGGGTTAAAAAAAGAAGAAGCTGGACGATTTGGCCACCTGGGGCAAGAGGGACTGGTACCTATCCAGTGGTAGCAGGTCTTTTGCAGACCACCTGGGCCCAACCAAGATCCACATAACTCATGTCCAGTATCTGTTTGGTCCCTTTAGACAGTTGATTTTGTGATCCCAGTTCTAGCAGAAGCCACTTTTTTTAGGATCAAACAACTTAATAATAAATGCTGTTGCTGTTAGTGCCATTGAGTCGATTCTTACTCATAGTGATCCTGTACAGAATTTCCAAGGAGTGGCTTGTGGTTCTGAACCACCAAACTTGTGGTTTGCAGTCCAGTGCTTAACTTACAGAGCACACCAGTACTACAAATTACAAATAGTAAAGAATCTATGAGCCATAAGTAGTCCTATTGTTAATGGTTGTTGTTATTAAGTGCTGTCGAGTAGGGCCCGACCCATAGTAGGGCCCGACCCATAGGGTTTCCTAGGAGAAGATGGTGAGCTTGAACTGCCAACCTTGCAGTTCAAACGACTTTTGCAGTCTGGCGCATTAACCCACAGCGCCACACCAGGACGGATGAAATTTGGTACAAAGGTGGGGTTGAAACTAAGGAGGCCCTACCTGGTGATGCAGTAGTTACGTGCTTAACAGTTAACCCTAAGTGCACCAGGCACTCTAGCTTAGAGCTTCCGTAGTAAAGATTTACATCCTGGAAACCCTATAGGGCAACTCTACTCTGCCTCTCACGTTCCCTGGGAAACGGGTTTCCTGAATTCATACAGGGAAACGTTGAGAGGCGTGCCGCTGTAGGATAAACACTGGATCGATCGCAGGGTCCGTTGAGGACAGCTATTCAAATCCACTAGCCGCTCCTTTTATACAGGGTCCCTATGACAACAAGGTTTAAACACAGAGGAGTTAGTAGGCAACTTTCCAACCCCTTACAGGAAATGAAACGAAACAAAATCAAACATAAAACTTCCTTCATTCATCAATAAAAACTTTACAGAAAAATAAATCCATAGTGTGATATATATATTTTTAGCAAAAGGAGGGGAGTGGTTGACTCTGCAGTCCAGGAGTGGAGGTCCCGGGGACCATCAAGGGAGAAAGACCCAGAGAAGCAGTGACACCAGAGATGGAGATGGAGACGTGCAGCGATGGAGTGGCTGGGGAATCTAGACCCAGAGAGGGAGAGGGGCTGTGTGCTGACAACCAGGGGGCAGGCTCGCAGGGTATAAGTTTTGGTTGGTTGATGATGCATGGAGGGGACTGCAACCATAGCAATGAAATGATATACCATAGGATGAATGTAAAGCTAATGTTCTCCCATGAAAACTATCACAAAATTCACAATAAAACATTTTTTAAAAAGAGGCATTATTCACCTATTTTTAAGAATTCAAAGTTTTCCCAACTACCACTTTGAAGACTTTCAAAAAAAAAATTTTTTTTTAAAGCAGATACCCACAGAGCCAAAGGTGAAATCTGTTTCCAAATCCTCAAGCAGGTACGTTTGTCTAGAACTGTCTAGGCTCCAAGCTGGTAATTGATACTGATCTTTAAAAACGATTAGTCTCTCCTTCTCCCCTCTTAAATTAAGTAACACAAACCTGCTTTTCAGAACAGCTCTCAAAAGGGGGCAGAAAGCCAGAGGGGTGGGGAAGATACTATGTCCTTGGTGACACCCCTCACCGGTCACCAGTACCCAAGATGACCATGGTCTCATCTTAAGACTTGGTCTCAACCACAATGCATCCTGCAAATTCGTTTCTTTTCCATTATTTGTAAAAGACGACTCTTCTATTTCGAAAGAAAACATACAGGATGTTGGGGATTACAGAACCTACCTCCACCTAGGTGGCCCGTTGAAGCGCCCAGCCTGGATCTGTAGGCGACCTCATCCACCTTGGAAGATGGAGAGGCTGTGTGTAGTACGCAAAACGCCTGAGCTTTACTTCGCATCGAATGAAAAAAGCTCTTCAAGAAGATCAGGAGCTGTGGCCAAGAACTTCTTCCACTTCAAAAAGGTAATAACCGAAAACTGGGAGTCAGAGATTGGGACTTTAAAAACACACACACGAAAAGAAAACTTAGGAGAGGAGTAACCTGCTAACCTGCGTTTAAGAGGAAGCACCTGTTTCCAGAATAAAGCCAGCAGAGCAGACTTTCCTAGACTTGGATTTTAAAAAAGGGAAGGAGTAGAAAGGGAAAGGGAGCTGCTCTGAAAGCCTGCTTCTCATTTTCCGTTTGCCCCAGGGCGATCCATTAATCTTCCTAGCAACTCTTTCTTTATCAGTAAAATGGAGTAATAATGTCTCCACATGGATGTGTGATTTGGGGCTAAATGAAGTAAAAGCTGATGGCACCAAATGGGCGCGAGTAGCTGTTGGCTCTAGTTTACCCACGCCCGCAGACAACCCCTCCGACTTCTAAGCTCTTACTCGCCATGCGAACCGGCGGGAAAGAGGCCAGAAAGTGACTTCCAGGTGATACTGGGCACCAGAGTCCTGGTAACAGGATCAGACTGAAAAGAAAAGCCGAGGGAGAGGGCGCCGCGCCATCCCCAGCCGGGGCGCACCCGCTCGCCGCAGACTCCGCAGCGCACCGCTCCCTCCCGCCCCAGCTCCGTTCCTAGCCCCCTGTTTCGCTGTTGAGAGCGGGTTACCTGTTGTCAGCATCTGGCCTCCGGAGGGCAGGAGGATCCCTGCCCCACGAGCGCGGAAGAGAAGCCGAGCGAAGCGCTCCTCCAGTCTCGAAACCGCTTTGCGTTACATTGGCAGCATTCCGGCCCTTGTGGCCCGGCTTCCCACCAGGCCCCCTTCCCGTGTACCACGCCCCCGGGACCGCCCCTAGAGGCCCCGCCCTTCGCCCACCTCTGCTGAGTCCCTGCTGCCCTACTCCAGCTTCGAGGTCAGCGCGCCCCCTGGGCTTTTCCGTGACTGAGCTGGGCAACAGGCATGCCTGGTCCTACGCTCTTCACCACCTTGGGCTAATTCTGGTTCTTAGTTCTGGAAACAGTGTAAGGAAGATGGAGCTAAGTGCGTGAAAAAGATCTTTAAAAATGTTCATGCCCCTTCCAGCCAAAGCAAGAGTGGTGTAGTGGCTGCTAACCGAAAAGTCAGCGGTTTGAATCCAGCGCTCTTCAACCTGGGGAGAAAGACTACAGTCTTTTTTCATAAAGATTATAGTCATAGAAACCCTATGGGTTTCTACTCAGTCGTTATAAAAACAGCCACAGTTCCCCACCCCCACCTCCATCCATTCCCATGCAGGAAATGCGAGAAATGTTGACTTTCCGGATTTTAAAGTTAAAATGTTTTATAACAGCAACAAAGAAGTAGGATGCAAGCTTACAAAGTTTAGAGCTGACCATGTAGTTATCCCCCCACCCCCTTAATGGACCTTACTTGCTAAATTAAGCATTTAAAAACACACTCAGTTTATGTGAATTTTCACATAAAAAAAATCAAATGAAATTATGGAACAATCCTTAGTCCTGTGGAAAACACCTCTCTCCTGTCGTTATACCATACAGCGTGTGTCACAATTATGAAAGCCGACACACTCAGTCTACTTTGTAGCAAGAGGATTGCTGTGGATGTGTCTTCTTCCACTGGACTTACAGATCCTGGAAAAAACAGAGTCTTCCTCATCTGCTTTTATGAAGGAACTGTAGACACACTCACTTCCTTTCCCACCTTGTCCTGCTAGGGCTGAGGGATAAAGCTGAACCCCCCAACCTCTTCCTTTATCAAGTCCCCCATTCCACTGGGTGTGTTTCTCTGAGCCTGGAGGGCTTGCCTGGTGCTCATCACTCTAATGTTGCTCTTAAAAGCCAAAGAGTGGATTGGGACTCATAACAACACTGTACAGTGTTTCCAAGGAGGGGTTGGTACTGTTAGCAACTTAGGCTACAACACCATCAAAATGAAGGGCACACCTGGTTTGACCTTGTGGGAACCACTGAGTATCTGGGGCTCACTCTCTAGGGCTTTGGAACTGAAAGAGGTTAGATGCTTTATCAATGAGTGCTGAAATAAGGCCACACAAAGACAGGCCGAGGACTATAGCTGTACACCCAGCATAAGATAGTCGTAGCATGTAAGCCACACTGGTTTCCTGTTGACCCCACATGTCTATGTCTTTTTTATTAAGACACGGTCTTTCTTCTTCTGTGCTTCAGGATAGTCCCAAAGGATTGTCTTCCGTTTTGCTTTGAAAAAGTGCAAAATTGTTCCTGCAGGCCACTGTAGGATCTAATGAAATATCTCTGGGGGCAGGTGGATTTTGTCCATTCTCCCAAGGAGCTTTTCTTCTCCTATGAAAATCTTTGACATCTTTCTTTAATTTTGCTTAGGAAAGTAATTTTTTATAATGTATTATATGCAAGACCTACTACTAGGGGACCACATAAGCTCTTTTTTATCTAATGCTATTTACATATATGGTGTAGTGCTGTGGACTAATGTGCTGGATTGCAAGGTGGTTTGAACTCCAAGGTCAGTGGTTCAAGTTCACCAGCAGCTCTTTGGAAACCCTATACAGGGCCGCTATGAGTCAGAACCGACTTGATGGCACTTAACAACAATTTATATTTTTATCATGGAAAAAACAAAAATTGTTACCTCAAAATGGCTTCTGTAAGCATACATCTAATTTGTATTTCAGTCAGAACCAGAGAAAATTAATTGCAATTTGTTCTCCATGTTTGCTAAGGGATAAAATACTATTTTTAATTAAAAACAGGAGTCCTGGTGTGGTGCTACAGGGTAATGTGCTGGACCACAAAGTCAGTGTGAACCTCAAGGTTAGCGGATCAAATCTACCAGTTAGTCCTCAGACACTTTAGATAAGGAATCAACTTGAAGGTACATAACAAGTAAAAGCATTGTGAAGGCAATTATACTAAAAAAACCTTGTCTTTATGCAATTAAATCAATAAATGTTAGTAATTCTAAAGCTGTCCCTGCCATTTCTCTTTCTCATTAGCATACCAAGTTTACTTTTCAGTTTTTTTCTTTCTGGGCTTAAGTCAAGGGTATTTTAAATTTATTTTTAATTAGGATAAAGCACTGGACTGCAAGGTCGATTTGAACCACAAGGTCGGCTGTTCAAACTCACCAGTCACTCCTTGGAAGGTTGCTGTGAGTTGGAAACCACTCAACAGCACTTTACAGCAACAATAGCACCAGTGTTCATACACGCTCTGAAATTTAAAAGATATCTATATGGGTGTTTCGGTGATTCAAACATACCAGCCTCTCCTGGGAAATCCTATACCAGCTTGTAATGAGTCGGAATCAACTCGCCGGCACTTAACAGCAACAAGGGTCTTTACAATCTGTTATTATCACGCTTCATTGTTGTTGTTGCTAAATACCACTGAGTCGGTTCTGACTCATAGCAATCCTGTACAGGGTTTCTGAGGAGAGACTGGTGGGTTTGAGCTGCCAACTTTTGATTAGAAGTCCAGTGCTTATCCTACACACCACACACTAGATTGGAACTTTGAGTATCTGTTGCCAATGAAATGCTAATTCTGTTCCCTAACAAGCTTGTACAATATTATACAACATTCCCCTTATGAACATTGACAGTGTTCTAACATTGATAAACCATCTCTCTAACTTCAATGTATAATAATGTTTTGATAAGAAAATTAATTTCAGGTTCCAAACAATGGATTTATAAATTAACTTTTAAGAATATATCTTGTTTGTCAGTTCAGTACTGCTTGTCCACTATAAATGTAATCCAGTTATTTTTAAATCACTGCAATAACATAAACCCATCATACATCTTTACTGTAATAAATTGGGAGGTATTTCTCAATCTCTCAGGGGTGTATCAATCAAGACTCCCATCAGAAAACAAATCTCACCTGTTATGTTTACTGAGAATTATTGGTTAAACAGTTAATGGAGGATTGATAGAGCAAACAGTTCCCCTTTTAAAGTAGCACATAGAGAGTAACTACAGGAAGCACCTGCCACCCGATAGCAGGGAAGAGGGGAAGTGCTCTGCTTGTCAGAACCTAAAATGTGGGAAAGGGTCCCTGTAGAGCTGAAACTCAGACTTCTGAGAAGGGGTGATATTCAGACATGCTGTTATTTCTGAGCATAAGCATCAAGTTTGAAACGGGAGAGTGAATCACAAATTAGAAACTTGAACCAACTATGCAGTCAGGATGAAGAACCATCTTTTGGTTGACACTGACAAGAACAGCAAGTCCCTTCTCCCTCCTCCAGCTTTCTTCTCATCTCCTTCATCAGTTCTTATTGTCTAAACCTTGGTGATGGTGGCGGTGTGCCACGGAGTTGGTTCTGACTCATAGTGACTGTGTATAGGGTTTCCGAGGCAGTAAATATTCATGGGAGCAGAAAGCCTCATCTTTCTCCCAAGGAATGGCTGGTAGTTTTGAACTGCTGATCCTGAGGTTAGCAGCATGACTCGTAACCACTATGCTACCAGAACTCCTTACAGGAAAAGAAATATGGTTTGCTGAGTCTCAGCCCCATATCACAAATCAGAGTATAGATGGGGTCTTGAGCTGAGGGATATACCTTAATAGCCAACACAAGATTACACATGTCAGCTATCCTGATGTTATAAATATGGGAAGTCCCTGGTATACACAGATGTCATGGTAATGAATAATACAGTGTCAATATATATATATTTTTAATGCCATAAAAAACTGTACTAGTACACTCAAATAAGACAATGATAATAAGGAGCTCTGGTAGCATAATGCTTACAAATCGGGCTGCTAATCTCAAGGTCAACAGTTCTAAACTACCAGCGGTTCCGTGGGAGAAAGACAAGGCTTTCTGCTCCCGTCAAGATTTACAGCCTCGGAAATCCTGAACAGGGTCGATATGGGTCAGAATCGACTTGACAGCACTTAACAACAACAACAACAATAAGATGATGATGTTGGACTTGACCCATGTCCTATGCTCCTGGCAAACAGTAGAGATTAAAGAAATGCCTCCACACTTGGTGTTCCAGGAACCTCTTACTATAGGGAACTACCCTTCTCTGTATGACCTAGATAAGACTCAGGGATAAAACCAAACCCAATGTCCTGAAGTCAGTTCTGAGTCATGAATGCCCCATATGTTGAATTACTCCCTATTATTTTCTTGGCTGTAATCTTTACTGGAACCGATCACTAGGCCTTTCTTCTGCAGCTCTGCTGGGTGGTGGGTTCCGATAGTAGTTGGTGTATAAACTGCACTACCCAGGGTCCTAAGACTTAAGACCAAGTCCCCTTGTTTACTCAGCACAACACCAAACACACACACTAAAAATTCCCATTGTTTCATAACTGACTAGCTAAACTGGTTTGCCTCATTGATCAATCAGATCAGAATGCCCATAACCTGACTTAACAAAACTGTAGTTAGGTTTGTCTCCTTCCCCTAGGCCTTTGACCTTTGACCCACCCTCAGCTTTAACCAACATAGAAAATCAAAAGCCAAATCCACAGCCATTGAATCAATTCATAGAGACCCATTGTTGTTGTTGTTGTTAAGTGCAGTTGAGTCTATTCCGATTCATAGTGACCCTGTATTGGGTTCCTGAGGAGTGGCTGGTGAGTTTGAACTACAGACCTTGCAGTCCAGTGCTTATCCTACAGCACCACACCAAGAATCCTATGACCCTTTTTTGTTGTTGTTAAGTGCTGTCAAGTCGGTTCTGACTCATAAGTGACCCTGTATAGGGTTCCCAAGGAGCAGCTGGTGAGTTTGAACTGCCAACCTTGTGGTTCAAACTAACCTTGTGGTCTGATGCTTTATCCCACAGCGCCACACAGGAACAAAAACTCTAGGGTTTCTGAGGCTGTAAATCTTCATAAAAGCAGACTGCGTCATCTTTCTCCCACAGAGTGGCTCGTGGGTTTGATCTGCTGAAGTTTGGGTTAGCAGCCCAACACTTCACCTACTGCACCACCAGGGCTCTTTGTTGTTGTTGTTGTTGTTAAGTGCTGTCGAGTCGGTTCCGACCCATAGCGACCCTGTACAGGGTTTCCGAGGCTGTAAATCTTTACGGGAGCAGAACGCCTCATCTTTCTCCCGCGGAGCGGCTGGTAGTTTCGAACTGCTGGCCTTAAGGTTCGCAGCCCGATTCGTAACCACTACACTACCAGAGCTCCTTACCAGGACTCTTTAGCAGCATGTAAATGGAGAACTTCCTGAGAAGTCCTTCCCCAGTTGACAGCAGAAAAAAATTCCTCTCCTGGTCAACTGTCCCATCAGGCCAACTTCTCTCCCACTCCTTGATACTAGTTATTTTAGCCTGTGTAGTCCTGGTGTGATGCTGTGGGTTAATGCATCAGACTGCAAAGCCATTTGAACTGCAAGGTTGGTGGTTCAAGCTCACCAGCTGCTCCTCGGAAACCCTATATAGAGTTGCTATGGGTTGGAACTGACTCAACAGCACTTAACAACAACAACAACAACAACTCTTCCATAGTGGAGCAGCAATTACAGTGCTCTGCTAACTGAGAGATCGACCACTCAGTGGAAGGAAGATGTGACGGTCTGCATTCATGAAGATTTACATACAGCATTGAAACCACATTGGGCAGTTCTACTCTGCCATAGGGCCCTGGGAGTCAGACACCACTAGATAGCAGCGGGTTTGGTTTGGTTTGGGTATTGCTTAAATCTGAATTTCTTTTGTATTTGACAGCTTTCTATTACAATGATTTGGATTCAAATTGTTTTTGTTGTTGTTAAGCGTTGTCGAGTCAGTTCCAACTGATGGAGACCCTATGTAGGGTTTCTGAGGAGCGGCTGGTGGGTTTGAACAGTTGAACTTGTGGTTCCCAGTCCAGTGTTGATCCTACAGCACCACACCAGGAGTCCCTCACTTATCCTCCCTAAGGACAGCATGCTTGGCTAAGTAGAGGTAATGTTTCTCAAGCTGAAAGAACTGAAGGAAAAATTCAAGACTTCATTTGAAATAGTGAAGGATTCTATGGGCAAAAGAAGATGAAAGGAATATACCGAGTCACTGTACCAGAAAGAAATGGTTCAAGAGGATTAAGAACCTATGGTACAAGAAGGAAAAAGTCCATGGTGCACTGAAAGCATTGGCAAAAAAATAAGACTCCAGGAATTGACAGGATCTAAATTGAAATCTTTCAACAACCTGATGCCATGCTGGAGGCACTCACTTATCTATGCCAAGAAATTTGGAAGACAACAACCTGGTCAACCGATTAGAAGAGATTCATATTTGTGCCCATTCCAAAGAGAGCTGACCCAACAGATTGCAGAAATCGTCGAATAATGTCATTACTATCATATGCAAGTAAAATTTTGCTGAAGATAATTAAAAAACTACTGTAACAGTACATTGGCAGGGAACTGCTAGACATTCAAGTCAGATTCTGAAGAGGACGTAGATCTTGTCTGAAAGCAGAGAATATCAGAAATGTGTTTGTTGTTGTTGATAAGTTCTGTCGAGTCAGTTCTGGACTCATAATGATCCTTTATAGGGTTTTCCAAGGTTTGCAAATCTTTCCAAGAGCAAAAAACCTTATCTTTCCCCATGGAGCAACTGGTGGGCTTGCCCTGACAACCTTGTCGTCCTCAGTCCAATGTGTGTCCTACAGAACCAACACACTCCCCAAGAAAGATTTGTATTTATGCTTTATTGACTATGCAAAAGCTTTTGACTGTGTGGACCATGACAAACTATGGATAACATTGCAAAGAATGGGTATTCCAGAACACTTACTTGTGCTCACAAGGCAGTTCAGACAGAACAAGGGGATAATTAAAGGTTTAAGTCAAGAAAGGTGTGCATCAGGGTTGTATCTTTTCACCATGTTTATTAGCATGGAGGCTTAATAGGATAAGCACTGGACTTGGAACCACAAGGTCGGTGATTCGAGCCTACCAGCCACTCTGCAGAAGAAAGATGAGGCTTTCTGCTTCCACAAAAGATTTCAAAGCCTTGTACATCCTATACAGTGCCACTAAAAGCTGAAACCGACTCCATGTCAATAACAACAACAACAATATTCAATCTGTATGCTGTTACTGTTGTTTAGAGCCATTGAATCAGTTCCAACTTTGTATAGGGTTTCCAAGGAGTGGCTGGTGAACTTGAACTGCTGACCTTGCAGTTCCAACCAACCTTGCAGTCTAGCTCATTAACCCGCAGTGCAACGGAGCATATAGTCTGAGAAGATGGGTTATTTGAAGAAGAATGTGGTATCAGGATTGGAGGAAGACTCATTAATCATCTCATTAATATGCAGATGATATAACTTTGCTTATTGGAAGCAAAGATGACTTAAAATACTCATTGATGAAGAATAAAGTCTACAACCTTCAGTATGGATTGAACCTCAATGTAAAGAAAACATCATGAAAAGTAGAAAAAAGACTGAAGTTGTCAAAGACTTCATTTTGCTTGGATCCACAATCTACACTCATGAAAGCAGCAGTCATTAAGTCAGATGACATATTGTATTAGGCAGATGTGCTACACAAGACCTCTCTTAAGAGCAAATATATTAAGTTTGAGGACAAAGGTG
>NW_006408532.1:23403130-23405482 GCF_000296735.1 Chrysochloris asiatica | reverse complement strand
GACTCGATGGCACCTGGCAACAACAACAACAAAGATTTACAGGCTTGGAAACCCTGTACAGGGTGGCTAAGAGTCGGAACCGATTCCACGGCACACCACCACCACCACCAGTAACAATAACAAGAAGCCTTATATGTCAGTAAGGAAGGCAACTTCCTGCCAGGTCTTGGGACCTTAGAGTATTGGTGGGTTGAGGAGGGTGGAGAAAAGGGAGTCCTCAAATATACAAGTACTGCAGGTGAACTCAGCAGGTGAATGTGATTTCATGATTTGGCTTTCATGCTTCATGATACTTTTCAAAATCCATGTTGAGAGTCCTTACAAAAAGTTTTAGCAAAATAAACTTTACAAGGTCTATTTACTAAATAGGGGTGTGGTTGTTGTTGTAAAGTGTTTCGAGTCTGTTTCAACTCATAGTGAACCTGTAGGGTTTCTGACGAGCGGTTGATGAATTTAAACCACCAACCTTGTGGTTCAAACTGACTTTTTGGCCCAGTGCATTCTCTCACAGTGTCACACCAAGATAAGGAGGGATATTACTGCTGACATCGGATGAATCTTGACTGAAAGCACAGAATACCAGAAAGATGCTTACTTGTGTTTTATTGATTATGCAAGGCATACAACTGTGTGCATAACAACAAACCACAGATAACATGTCGAAGAATGGGAAGAATGGGAATTCCAGAACAGTTAATTGTGCTTATATGGAACCTGTATACAGAATGAAAGGCAGTTGTTCAAACAGCAAGGGGTACTGCCTGGTTTAAAATCAGGGAAGTTGTGCCTCATGGTTGTATCCTTTTACTATACTTACTCAATTTCTATGCTGAGTAAATAATTCAAGAAACTGGAATATTTTAAGAAGAACACAGCATCTGAATTGGAGGATGACTCATTAACAACCTGGGATATGCAGATGACACAGCCTTGCTTTCTGAAAGCCAAGAGGACATGAATCCCTTGCTGTTGAAGATCAAAGACTACAACTTTCTATATGGATTATAAATCAGGGAAAAGAAAACAAAAATCCTCACAATGGGACCAATAAATACCATCATAATAAATGGAGTAAAGATTGAAGTTGTCAAGAATTTAATTTCACTTGGTGCACAATCAATGCTCATGGAAATAACAGTTAAGAAACGAAAAGATGAATTCCATTCGACAAATCTATGCAAAAGGCCTCTTTAAAGTGTTAAAGAACAAAGATGTTTCTTTGAGGACTAAGGTTCATCTGGCCCAACCATGGTATTTTCATTGCCTCATATGCATGTGAGAGCTGGTCAATTAATAAGGAAGACTGAGGAAGAATTAATGCATTTGAACTATACTGTTAATAAAGAACATTGAAAATACCATGGACTGCCAAAAGAACCAACAAATTTGTTTTTAAAGAAGTACAACCAAAATGCTCCTTAGAAGCATGGATGCTAAGATTTTATCTCACATACTTTGACCATTTTATCAGGAGGAACCAGTCTCTGGAAAAGGACATCATGCTTGGAAAATGGGAGGTCAGTGAAAAAGAGGAGAACCCTCAGCGAGATGGACTGACAAAGGCTGTCATAATGGACTGCAATATAACAATTTTGAGGATGCTGCAGGACTGGGAAGTGATTTCATTTTGCTGTGCATGGGGTCGCTGTGAGTGTGAGATGGCTCAACAGCACCTAACAACGTGGACTAAGTTATTATTTTCACTGCACCTGTGTAAACTGTGTAAACAATTGGGCCAAATCTAGTCGTGACTGTCTTATTTTGTAATTTAGGATAATCTTGCTTTGAAATTCTCTTTGATCAAAAGAAGGATGATTCTACAGAGAAAAGAAAAATGATTCTAGAGAGAAATTCTGTTTTGTTTTGTTTTTTTTTTTTAGAAAACTATGGCACATCCTTCTGGGTTGTCTGGTTCTGGTCCTATTCATTGTCTGAGTTATTTTGAAATTGTTTTAAATTGCAGGTAATTAATGGATGTACAAACTCTCTTGTCTACTAGAGATTTGACCAACTTTTCCCACTGTGGGAACCAGTTTTGTTACCTGCCTGTAACTTGTACTGGATCCTGTTTACCAAATGCTCAATTTTTCCAGTTTCCTATAACCCCCCCAAACTTGCTTTTAATTTTTCTTTCTCCATCTTGACTTGTCACAGAAAAGTAATATCTGACTGCACAGATCCTTACCAGGATTCTGAGTTGTCTTCCAATGCCTGAAAAAGCACCATAGCATATGTATGATCGCAGTTATAGACAGAGAGAAATAACAGGAAAATAATGAATACGTCCAGAGAAAGATGAGGGTTACTGCTCCTTTGAAGATTTAAAGCCTCAGAAGCCCTATGCAAGGTCAC
>NW_006408532.1:23400947-23402315 GCF_000296735.1 Chrysochloris asiatica | reverse complement strand
TAGGATCAGCCCTGGAGTGCAAACCACAAGGTCATCAGTTCAAACCCACCAGCTGCTTCTCAGAAAGCCTATACAGGGTCACTGAGTTGGAACCAACTCAACGGCTCTTTACTACAACAACTGTATAATTTAAATGAATAAATAACCTAGCCAGTAATAAAGTTAGCATTTCTGTAAAACAGAAAATAAAATTTACAATAAGCAAATGGAAACCAGGATGTTTACCAGAAAGAAAAAAAAAAAGTAAGTTTCTATCTGAATAAATGAAGTAATTGTGACTTAGCTTCCTAATGGAGTATACTTAGTTCAGAAAAATGAAAATCTGGTTCACACAACAATGCTGATGAATCTCTCAGACTTGATGTTGAAATAAAGATGTCAAACACAAAAGAGGATATATGCGATGGTTCTGATTTATATATTAGAAATGCTGGAAGAAGCAAATCTAATCTATAGTGACAGATGGAGAATGGTAGTTTCCTGGGACTATGTTTGGGAAGGGATAGAAATGTTCTTTACCATGATTAAGCTAACAATTTCATGAGAGCATACATTGAAGTATACACGTAAATGATTTTTTTTATTGTGTAGAAGTTGTTTTTTACTGTTGTTAAGTGCTGACTCTGTTAAGGGTTTTCGAGGACCATCTGCTGGGTTTGACGTGGTTCACAGTCCCATGCTGATCTTGCAGAGCCACAGCTGAAGTCTATGTAATTGCACCTTAATAGAATTATTGTTACTGTCAAAGTGTCTGTTGAAAAAGAACTGGATGGGGTAAATAGAGAAAGGAGCATATATTGGGCAGGATTTAGACACATGGAGTTACAGTGATGATGAGCTTTCTCAGTGCTGTGATATAAGCACTGGACTGTAAATTGCAAGGTTGGTAGTTCAAATCCACGAGAGAAAGATGAGGCTTTCTGTTCCCATAAAGATTTATAGTCTCAGAAACCCTATACAGGATCACTATGAGTCAGAATGCGGCACTAGGTTTGGGTTTATAGGACACAGTAGAATTGCCCCATAGGTTTCCAAGACTGTAAGTCTTTACAATAGCTGACTGCCACATTTTTCTCCCATGGCTGATGTGTTCAAACCACTTACCTTGAGGTTAACAGCCGGATGCTTAACCTGTGTGCCACAGGGCTCTTTAGAGGACTTCTGATGTTGTTAAGTGCTGTCGCGTCAGTTCAAACTCATAGTGACCTTGTATAGGGCTTCTAAGGAGGGGCTGGGTGTTTGAAGTATCAACCTTATGGATGGCAGTCCAGTGCTTATTCTACAGCACCACACCAGGATTCCATACTGATCATGGTGGTGGTGTTAGTGTACCATGGAGTCGGTTCTGACTCATAGCGACCCTGTATA
>NW_006408532.1:23398861-23399552 GCF_000296735.1 Chrysochloris asiatica | reverse complement strand
TTCCGGAATACTAAAACTTCAGAATGTTGTCCATAGCTTCTAGGCTCCTGGAAATATGTCTAAAGTCCAATGATTTTTGGAAGTCATTTGGGGAGGAGGCAGGTGGAACAGCCATGATAATGCACTCTTTTGAGGATGG
Source organism: Chrysochloris asiatica (assembly GCF_000296735.1). Taxonomy (NCBI): domain Eukaryota; kingdom Metazoa; phylum Chordata; class Mammalia; order Afrosoricida; family Chrysochloridae; genus Chrysochloris; species Chrysochloris asiatica. Next base: position 23,399,413 of record NW_006408532.1, on the reverse strand, counting down.
GAATGAATAGGGGAAGTGTAAAATTTTCATAATTGTGGGGCCCTGGAACAGCAAAGCAAGGGAAAAGAGTTAGAGGGGACAGAGGAGAAACCAATAAGACTTGATTATGGACACCAAAAGAGTGTACTAACATGCTAAAGGGGACAGAAGAGTCAGGTGGGATCACAGAATATTTTAGGCTAAGAACTGAAATTCTTGTGTTAAACAAGAATGTTCCAGATATGAGTATATTCAAAATTGTTTAATAATAGGCTGCTCAAATACCAATCTGCATAGGATGTGTATAATGTGCCCTCTGGTGGTAGCATCTAAAACCAAATGTATGCATATAAATGCAAAATACCTGAGAAGAACTCTCTGGATTGAATTGTGTCTTGGGGCCCACAAAAGAAATCTACTTAGCCAAGAGGCTGATTTGAACTTCTAGCCTCTAGAACAGGGTTTGGGACGCTTTTTTCTGCCAAAATTTATGACATCATTCACAGGCCACACAAAATTATCAACTTAAAAATTACCCTGCTATATTTGGTCAAACATTTAATGAACTCACTC
>NW_006408532.1:23395531-23398166 GCF_000296735.1 Chrysochloris asiatica | reverse complement strand
CCCCCCAGTGAAATGGATTGGTCAAGTGGCAGCATGGATGGACTCAAAAGTGTGACAACCGTAGTGAGGTTGGCCCAGGATGGGGCAGTGTTTCGTTCTGCTGTGCATAAGGTCGCTTTGAGTCGGTACCGACTCGATGGCACGCAACAACAACAACAACAACAAGGCCCGAGGGCCAGATGTTCCCCACACCTGCTCTAGAATGTGAAAATGTAAATGTCTGTTCTTTAAAGTCACCTACTTGTGATATTTGTAGGAGCTCTGGTAGCGTAGTTGTTACGAATCGGGCTGCGAACCACAAGGTCAGCAGTTCAAAACTACCAGCTGCTCCGCGGGAGAAAGATGAGGCGATCTGCTCCCGTACAGATTTACAGCCTCGGAAACCCTGTTCAGGGTCGCTAAGGGTCGAAACCGACTTGACGGCACTTAACAACAACAACAACAACTTTGATATTTGTATTACAGCATTGCTAGGTAACCAAGACAAGTACAATGAAAATTAGCTCATGTTTGTATATATAGAGTCCTGGTGTGGTGCTTTGGGTTAATGCGCCAGACTGCAAGTCTGTTTGAAATGCAAGGTTGATATTTCAAGCTCACCAGCTGCTCCTTGGAAACCCTATACAGTGTCACTATGGGTCAGAATCAACAGCACTTCACAACAACAACAACATACACACACACATATTTGAGAACAGACCTAGTGGTGAGTTGCTCCTGGAAAGATTACAGGCTTGGAAGCTAAGTCCTATATCACGACTGAGTTGAAATTGACAAACAGCACACAACAACAGTCATTATGCAAGATGAAGAGCTTGGTGGACTTCCACTTCTAGTCAAGATGGAATCCCAAGGTCTGGAATTATCATCTTCTCTTCTGCACCAAGTAAGAAATCATGCAAAATGTATGAAATAAGTTTTTCAGACATTGGGCAGCAAGCAAAAAGGAGAGTTGTGGTGGTAGTGGTGGTGTGCTGTTGAGTTGGTTCCAACTCATAGCAACCCTGTATGGGGGTTCAGAGGTAGTAAATCTTTACGGGAGCAGAAAGTCTTTATGGGAGTAGCTGGTAGACGTGAACTGTTGACCACAAGGAGAGTTGTTGTTGTTCGGTGCCATCGAGTTGGTGCCGACTCATAGTAACCCTATGCACAACAAAACAAAACACTGCCTGGCCCTGCACCAACCTCACAATTGTTACCACGCGTGAGCCCATTGATGCTGTCATTTGCCAATCCATCTTGCTGGGGGTCTTCTTCTTTTTCTCTGACCCTCCACCTTACCAAACATGATATCCTTCTATACAGCGACTTCTCCCTTCTGACAATATGTCCGAAGTATGAGAGATGAAGTTTGGCCATCCTGGCCTCCAAGGAGCACTCTGGCTGCACTTCTTCCAACACAGATCTGTTGGTTCTTTTGGCAGCCCATGGCACTTCCAATATCCTCATTGGTCTTCCTTATTCACTGTCCAGCTTTTGCATGCACATGAGGTTATTGAAAATACCATGGCTTGGGTCAGGCCTTAATCCTCAAACTGACATCTTTGCTCTTCAATAATTTTAAAAGGTCTTGTGGAACAGATTTGCCTAATGCAATATGTCGTTTGATTTCTTGACTGCTGCTTCCATGAGTGTTGGTAGGAATCCCTGAAAAATGGAAAACAAATTAGGTGAGTCCTTTGCTCCAATTTCCTGCTTGAAGAACATTCCACGCTGAAACTTCCAACCTACCCACTGCCCTCGGGTCAATTCTGACTCACAGCAACCCTATAAGCAGAGTGGAACTGCTCCATAGGATTTGTGAGATTGTAAATCTTTATGGGGGGATAAAATGCCTTCATCTTTCTCTCTCAGAGTGGTTTGTGGATTTGAGCCACCAACCTTTTGGTTAGCAGCCCACTGTTTAACTCGCTGCACCAACAGGACTCTCAGCTGGAATTCAGGGAAGAAGGATTCAGCTAGAACCCAGTGAGCTCCCAGAGTTTTAGAGACAGAACTAGGAGGTCAGGTAAGCCAAGGTAGTTAAAGTAGAGGCAAGCAGCAAAAATGAGAGAGAAATACAGGAATAGAGCTAAAAAATATGCAGAGGGTCCCCCACAGGATTCTGTTGCAATGCAGGAAATTAATAAACGAACTCTGCTCTTTGAAAACCCTATACAGGGTTGTTATGGGTATACCCTGCAAGCCTGCCCCCCGGTCGTCAGTCTCTCTCCATCTCTGGGTCTAAAGTCCCCAGCCGCTTCATCTCTCCACATCATTGTCTCTGCCTCCATCTCTGGGCATCACTGCTTCTCTGGATAGGGTCCTGATCTCTGTTCTTCTCTCTTGATGGTCCCAGGGACCTCTGTTCCTAGGCTGCAAAGTTAATCACTCCCCTCCTTGCTACAAAATGTCTTCCTTTACATTTCCAACCCTCACAATCAGTCCTGATAACTATTATTCACTGTTGTATCACAAGAGACCTAGCCACATTTCCTTTTATCAGACCCGCCTAGACAGATTGGATACTACTCAGTGGAGATTCTACCTTTCTCCACGCCTTCTGGATCTATGTTCCCTCTTGAAAGCTTGTAAGCCAGTCCCTTCTTGCCTTTGTAGCCCCCCCCCCCCATTTTGGGGAGCCAATGTCCAAGTT
>NW_006408532.1:23389601-23390716 GCF_000296735.1 Chrysochloris asiatica | reverse complement strand
TTAAAATCAGGAAATGTGAGGTCTCCTAATTTGTTCTTCAGTATTGCTCTAGCCAACTGGGACTGCCTTCTTTTTTATATAAAGTTGGAGATTAGTTTTTCCATTTCATTAAAGAATGTTGTTGGGATTTGGATTGGGATTGCCTTATATCTGTAGATAGTGTTGTTGTTAAATGCCATCAAGTCAGTTCTGACTCAGAGCAAACCTGTAAAGGGTTTCCAAGGAACAGCTGGTGAGTTTGAACCACCAACCTTGTGGTTCTCATTCCAGTGCTTATCCCTCAGTGCCACATTAGGAGTCCTGACATTTTCACAGTGTAAAATTTTCTTTTGTATGAGCATGGAACCTGTGTTCATTGATGTAGATCTCTTCTAGTGGCTTTCAGTAGTTTTTTATTGTTATTCGTGTATAAGTCTTTTACACATCCTTGGCTAGGTGTATTCCTGTATATTTTGTTTTTCTGATGGCTATTGTAAATGGTATTGGTTTCTTGATTCCTTTTCAGAGTCCTCCTTATTATTGTAGAGGAGAATACAACTTATTTTGATGTGGTGATCTTATACCCTGCCACTTTCCTGAATCCTTCTATTAGTTCAAATAATGTTCTTGTGGGTTTGTTGAGATTTTCTGTATATAGGATAATCTGATAATAAGGATAATACTTCTTCCTTTCCAATTTGGATACCCTTTATTTCCCATTTTTGTCTTATTGCTGTAGCTACGACTTCCAATACAATATTAAGTGGGAGTGGTACTAAAGGGCATCCTACATCTTCACTGGTCTCAAGAGGAATATGCTCAATCTTTCTCTGTTGAGAATAATACTGGCTGTTGGCTTTGCATCTATATCCTAATTATGATGAGGAATTCCCCTTATATTTCTGTTTTGCTGAAAGTTTTTATCATGAAAAAAGTATTGGACTTTATCAAATGCTTTTTCTGTGTTGAATTTTTTTTAATGTTTTTATTGTGAATTATATGATAGTTTACATAAGAGAACCTCAGTTCCATATTCATTCCATTGTATATCATTACATTGTCATGGTTCCAATCCCCTCCATGCCTCGTCTTCCGACCAAAGGGCATATCCTAGAAGCCCATGCTCTACCCTCCCC
>NW_006408532.1:23366028-23387562 GCF_000296735.1 Chrysochloris asiatica | reverse complement strand
TCCCACCAGCAATGCAGGAGTGTCCCAGTCTCTCCACATCCTCGCCAGCATTTATTGTATTCTCCATTTTTCATCTTTGCTGCTATTGCTGGTGTCAGATGATATCTCATTGTTGTTTTGATTTGCATCTCTCTAACGGCTAGTGATCGTGAGCATTTCTTCATATGTGTTGGCTGTCCTGATCTCTTCCTTAGTGAAGTGTCTGTTCATATCCTGTGCCCACTTTTTAATTGGGTTATGTCTTTTTCTTGTAGAGGTGTTGCAGTTTCCTGTATATTCTGGAAATAAGTCCCTTGTCCTGTGTTGACTCTTTATTAGATTACTTTTCTTTTTGTTGTTGATCATATGATGTTTGTGTGTTTGTGGTGCTATCAGTTGCTTTGTTCCACTTACTTTTCTGTGCTAAATTCTTTTTGTTTATGGAATTTCTTCTTAATTTCTTCATTAGTGTTGATTTTATGTATGCTGAGTATTTATAATCTTGGTGAGTAGAGTTCTTTCATATTTGTTCCGCAGAGCAGCTGGTAGATTTGAACTGCTGACCTTGCAGTTAGCAGCCCAATGTGTAATTACTATGCTCCCAGGGCTCCTTAATGTGTTTATTTTGTGCACTAAAAAAATAAAAATAAAAATAAATGCAGTTCTTTAAAAGCTACCATTTCTGATTTCTTTATTATCTGTAACCTTTGGAAACTAATAACATGAAACTACAAAATTAGCAAATGTCTTGAAATCTGTTTATAAAACATAAAGTACCTCTAATTTCAAGCTCTCATTTATTAGTGTACCTCTCTATCTTTAATTTTTTTTTTTAAAGGCTCTAAAGATGATTTATACCATTCTTTAAGAAAGGAAACCCTTCCTTTTAACTTTACACCCACCCCACCCCACAATCATAAAACACATCATTTAATCGTCTTGGTCATAAACATTTCTAAGATAAGATTTTATAGTATGCTCTCTTAGCTTCTGGTTATCAGAAAACCCAGGCTTTCCTTTGTTGAAGGAGTTTGGTCCTGCAGATATTGGTGTGTCCCTTCCAATATTCTTCATCCTCATCTTTGCTTCTGGAAGCCTTTCCTCTGGATCACAATCTTCATTAAAGCTGTTGCCACTGAAAGGGTTTTTGGAGCAAGACTTGGAACTGTTTCTTTAGGTTTTTCTGGCAGCTCAAGCTCATTGCAGATTCTCTGGCTTCTCACCTTCTGCCTTCATGCCTTCCGATCATCACCCCAATCACTTGTAAGATATAAAAAGAGTAGATTAAACATAAAGTCAAGGAAACACAACCTGAGGAAGACAGATGCAGTCGTGAGAATCATCAAGGAATCTAAGAATGCTGGGGCTACTGGAACTGGACATGACAGAGAGCCTACCTCTATAGCAGGTGTCCTGAATCCAGACTTCTAGCCTCCTGACCTGTGAGAAAATAAATTTCTGTTCTTTAAAAACCACTACCTTGTGGTACTTCACTTACAGAAGCATTAAGGAACTAAGACAACATGTCAGCAAAAGATTTTAGAGACCATCTAATCCAATGGTTCTCAAACATATTGGAATTGATTAGGGAGCTTTTAAAAATAAAAGCTTTGAATAAATGACAGACCTTGAGTAGCTTCAAGTTCAATGTTGCTGTTGTTAAGTACCATCTAGTCTGTTACAACTCATAGCACCTCTGTGTAGGGTTTCTGAAGAGTAGTTGGTGGGTTTGAACCACCATCCTTATGGTCTAGTGCATTATCCTGCAGTGCCACACCAGGATTCCTCAAGTTCAATACAAGGAACAATTTTCTAATGAAACGTTCTCCCAAAAATAGCCTGTCAGACAGTATATTTGCCCATATTAAAAATATTTCAAGTGATGTCAGTCAACTTACTAGATCTGAATTATATTTAGAAGATAGGACTGATAGCCTGAGAATTCATGTGAGTTTTATGTTTCATTGTTTCTAAGGATAGGGTGAAACTGGACACCATACAAGTTTGTTGTTGCTGTTAACTGCTGTCCAGTTGGTTCCGATTCATAGAGACCTTGTATATAGTTATCCTCCAAATAAATACTTCGGTTAACCTTTTGATTTTTTGTGGTATTTTCATTGTTTTATTTTACTTTTTGATTATCTGCATTTTATCTGTCTTTCTCAATATCAACACTTTTGAAAATAATAATGAAATAAAAGCAATCATTTATGAAATAAAGAAAAATTACTGTTCTCCATACCAACCAAGAAGTCCTGGTGTGGCACTGTGGGTTAATGTGCTGGACTGCAAAGTTGCTTTGAACCACAAGGTCGGTGGTTCAAGCTCACCAGCTGCTCCTTGGAAACCCTATAAGAGTCACTATGGGTCAGAACCAACTCGACGGCACTTAACAACAACAACATACCAACCTATTCAGATTCAGGGTGACCCGATGTAAGTCAGAGTAGAATTATGCTCCTTGTTGTTGTGAAGTGCCATCAAGTCGGTTCCGACCCATAGCGACCCTGTATAGGGTTTCCAAGGAGCAGCTGGTGAGCTTGAACCACCGATCTTGAAGTTCAAATGGTTTTGCAGTCTGGTGCATTAACCCACAGTGCCACACCAGGACTGTGCTCCTTAGAGTTAGGATATGCCAGAAGCAGGTCACTGGACCACTCTTTCACGGTGCCTCAGGTAGATTTAAACTGCCAACCTATTGGTTAGTGGATGAACACTGAATCACTGGCTCTACTCTCAGATTCTAGAACAAGCATTCAGACTTACTTGGCATAGAGGCACTTTCAAGCTCCTCAGATGATTTTATTGAGCAGCAAAGTTTGAGAACCAGGGAGAAGTGCCATCAAATTGGTTTCAACTTACAGCAACCCTGTATATGGTATTCAAGTAGCGGCTGGTGGATTTGAACTGCAAACTTTGAGGTTGGCAGTCCAGTGCTTATCCTACAGTGCCACCCTAGGCTCTTGCAGTTGTTGTTGCTGTTGAGTGCCATCGAGCTGATTCTAATTCATAGCGACTGGTGAGTTTGATCCACCGACCGTGCAGTTCAAACCGACCTTTCAGTCCAGGCGCTTATCCTAAAGCACCACACTAGAACTCCTTCAGTCAGAAAATAGACAGGCTTATAGTGTTGTTGTTGTTGTTTAGTGTAGTGGTTACGAATCAGGCTGCTAATCTCAAGGTTAGCAGTTTGAAACTACCAGCTGTTCTGTGGGAGAAAGATGAGGCTTTCTGCTCCTGTAAAGATTTACAGCCTCGGAAACCCTATATAGGGTTGCTATGAGTCGGAACCAACTCCACGGCACACAACAACAACAATATGTTGAGCAATACACCAGAGGTAGAATTCCCTAGAACAACCAACCATAAGAAATCAGTGGGTAACATTTGCCCAGGGATAAAACCCAGAAGGTAGGAAAGGGATAGGAAAGAAAGATGAATGGAAATGATAAACAGGGAGAAACGGGAATTGAGCTCTTACAATGTGGGGATTGAAATCAATGTCATGAACCCAAATGTGTAAATTGTTGACTGGAAAACTAATGTGCTCTATAAAGTTTCCTCCAAATCACAATAAAAAGTTAACAAACAACCAAAAATAGTAAAGTGTTGTCTTTCTCCCAGACCTGGGAATTTAACACCACAACAGTGGGGGTACGGCCCCAGTCACACTAAGTGGGAACTCAATCAGATTAGAACATAGGTCCAAGTTAACATTGGCCTCAGCCCTGAACACACTGGAAACCCGACTTCACTGTGGTAGTAGTGATAGGTGGTAATGTGCTGTGGAGTCGGTTCCGACTTATAGCGACCCTGTACAGGGTTTCCGAGGCTGTAAATCTTTATGGGAGCAGAAAGCCTCATCTTTCTCCAGCGGAGCAGCTGGTAGTTTCGAAGTGCTGACCTTGAAGTTAACAGCCCTACTTGTAACCACTACGCTAATGAGAGTTTTCTCCTTGGCAAGGGGGTGGGTGGGGAAGGGCGTGATAGCATTGTTATTCAGCTTATCTTGGGTGGAGACTGGGAACTGTGGAGTCTTTTGTTCACAAAGCAAACCAAGTCTTCAATCTCATTATAATTCCTTCAATTTACTTAAAGTTGTTGTTGTTGCTGTTAAGAGCCATGGAATTGATTTCCCACCCATAGCAACACTGTATAAGGTTTCTGAGGAGCAGCTGGTGAGCTTGAGCCGCCGACCTTGTATTTCAAATGGGTTTGCAGTCTGGCGCATTAACCCACAGCGCCACACTAAAGTTGTTGTTGTTATGTGCCATCGAGTCGGTTCTGACCCATAGCGACCCTGTACAGGGTTTCCGAGGCTGTAAATCTTTACGGGAGCAGAAAGCCTCATCTTTCTTCTGCGGAGCAGCTGGTAGTTTCGAACTGCTGACCTTGCGGTTCATAGCCCGATTTGTAACCACTCACCTGCACTAAAGTAATATTAAGTGGAGATTGAACTGACATACTCATACAGGAAAAGGTCAGAGAGAAATGCAGGGAAAAAGGAGGGGCAGAGAGGGGTCGCCCAAGTTCAGCCAGGTCAAAAAGAGAAATTTAGAAGAGGGAATATTTCAAAGGAAAATTAAAAATAAAAAGTCAACTCCAGATACCACGTTCTATAAACCCCGGCTTCAGCTCCCCTCTAGAATATTAAAATTTATATTCTTCACTAAAATAACCACAAGATCAGTGATTTTAATCCAACAGCCATCCCTCATCCAGAGAAAGATGACGCTGTTGGCTCCCATAAAGGTTTAGTCTTTGGAACCCTGAGGAGCAGGTCTATTTTATCATCTAGTGTCACTATGAGTCAGAATTGACTCTATGGCCCTTGTTATTTTATTATTATTTTTTTTTTAATGCATTTATACTAGTGCAAGGAGAGGACTGTTTTAGAGGCACTCAAAAACAAAGAGAGAAAACAGCCTGGGTAAAAATCATAAGGAGAGCAACACACCATTGAGGTTTGCCCTCATCATCACTAAACCCATGCAGAACAAAGATTTTTAAAGACTTTTGGCTTGAAGGAATGCAAAGTGATTAGCTTGCATAGGCACTCACATGTTTCAGTTCTGCTCTGGTCATGAAGTAGAAAGGAGAGGGAAGGAAGTTAGAGATTTAGTGGAAGATTACCAGCAGTGGCTCTCAAACGTGATTGTGCATCAATATCAGGAGAGCTGATTAAAACACAGATTTCTGGATCCCACCCACAGAGTTTCTGATTTAATAGGTAGGGCCCATTTCAAACAAGTTCCCAGGGGCTGCTGCTGCTGGTGGTGGTCCAGGAACCACACTTTGAGAATGACTGGTTAGCTACACTCACACAGAAATCATTTTCTAGTCTAGAAAATGCTGAGTTAAAAAGTTAACTGGTTTTATAAGATATGAAAGAAGTGGATTGATTGCTTCTTGGCCTTTTAGCTAAATCCTAGTGTAAAAGAGCAATGGTGGTGTTGTGCCGTGGAGTTGGTATAGGGTAGTGACTTGGTATAGGGTTCCTGAGGCTTTTAATCTTTACAGGAGCAGAAAACCTCATCTTTCTCCTGCGGTGTAGAAGAGAGTGGTGATTAAATGAATTATGGAAATGTTGGATTAAAACAAGCTATTTCTTTTGTGAAATTGATAAAACATACTGTCTACACATAAGTAATGTATTCTCTACATCTACTTGTTCTACCAAGGAATTCTTGTTTAAAAAAAAGTGAAATTGCAAATAATTTTATTGTTTGTTCTAAAATTCCCTGAACATCCACTTATACAAATATTAAATGATTTATTTGACCCTCATTAGATTAAAACCAAATTCTCAGGAAAATAGCTTCAAAAGAAGACTGATTTTTCCTCACAACTGTCCTGAGACCTGTTACCTCCCTGTGTTCACCATTCCTCAACAATTATGTCACAAATATGACCAAGCCTGCTAAAGTTCTGTGTCAAAATAGCCACCTGAATTCAGACCTTTTCCCTAAGTATCCTGAGTTTGCTCTACTTCCAAGAAGCTTCTAACAATACCATGCTGGTAATTTCCCTTACATGGGCGAATATGAATTTGCTTTACTCACATGCTATTTTGGGGGAAACCAGCATTCAACAGTCTATTTATTGCCTTGATTTCCTTTACTGGAAGATGAGTTCCTGGGGTTGAAAGGCTCTAAAATTAAGATTGGGGAAGAGCTGCCTCTCTAAAGTAGAGTTGACTGTGATGATGCATTGGAGAAAATTTTGGACACCTTCATTTGCTGATGGGGCATGACGCAATATAAGATGAAACAGTTGCAAACATCTGTTTATTATTGGAAAGTGGAATGTCATAAGTATTAACCTAAGAAAATTAAAAGTCATTAAAAATAAAATGGAAGGCATGAAAATTGATATCCTAGGCATTAATGACTTGAAATGGACTTGCATTCGTCATTTCAAATCAGACAGTCATATAGATTGTGAAAGAAATGATGTATTGAAGAGGAAGGGCATAACATTCATCTGTCTGTGACAGCACTGTTTTAAGATAGATCTAGAAATGCTCTTTTTGATGATGAATGCTATGCTTTCTGCTCCTGCAAAGATTTAAAGCCTTGGAAACCCTATACAGGGTGGCTATGAGTCAGAGTGGACTCAACAGCAATTGACAACAACATAAGCAAGACCAGTTAATGCCACTATTATTCAAATGTATACATCAACCATTAAAGCCAGTCATGAAGAAATTGAAGAATTCAACCAACTTCTTCAGTTTGAAGTTGATCAGACATGCAATCAAGATGTATTATAATTACTAATGATTGGAATGCAAAACTTGGAAACAAAAAAAAAGAGTCAGTAGTTGGAAATATGGCCTAGGTGAAAGAAATGATATTTGAGATCCCATGATAGAATTTTACAAGACCAACCAATTACTCATTGCAAATATTTATTTTTAACAACATAAACAGAGATTAAACACACAGATCTCACCAGATGAAACACATAAGAATCAAATTGACTATATCTGTGCAAAGAGACAATAGAGAAACTCAATATTATCAGCCAAAACAAGACCAGTGGTTGACCGTGGAACAGACCACCAATTGCTCATATGCAAGTTCAGGGGGAAGCTGAAGAAAAGTAAAACAAATCCACAAGGGTCAAAATATGACATTAACAGATTCTATCTGAGGTCTTGGTGTGGTGCTGTAGGTTAAGCACTGAAATGCTAACCACAGTATTGGCAGTTCAAGCCACCAGCCACTCTTTGGAAACCCTAATCAGGGTCACTGAGTCACAACCAACTCAATAGAACTTAAGATGAAAACTTGTTGTTGTTGTTGTTGTTATGTGCCGTGGAGTCGGTTCTAACTCATAGCGACCCTGTACAGGGTTTCTGAGACTGTAAATCTTTTACGGGAGCAGAAAACCTCATCTTTCTCCCACGGAACAGCTGGTAGTTTCCAACTGCTGACCCTGAGGTTCGCAGCCCGATTCGTAACTACTACGCTACAAGATTAAAACTAGGCCAGGAAAATGGTTCTGAGGAACTTTTATTTTTTCCATCATAACAATGGACCTGCTCATTCTTGGAGTGTAACATGGGCTGTCTGTAAGAATTTCATTGGGAAACCACACCCCATCTACCCTGATCTTGCTCCTTCAGACTTCTCATTGTTCCCCAAACTGAAAAAATATTTAAAAGGGACTTGAGTTGAGTCCTTCAAGGATGCCCAAACGGCCATTTCAATATGGTGTAAATAGAAGAGCACAGAATTTGGGCGGAGGGTGGGGTGGGAAATGGAAACAGCGCTTTCAGAATTGTACGGATCTAGATGGAGGATATGTCAAGAATCAATAACTTCATATTTTGAATAGGATTTTAGGATTTTGTAGCAATACTTTTGATTTACTCTCACTCAATTTTGAATAGGAGTGGTGTCCTATTCCCGATTTCAAGAGGAAAGTTTTGAAATTGCTTCATGGAAAAGTCCTTGAAAGTACTTAATGGAAAAGTCTTTTTCCATTAAGTATGATTTTGGCTGTTGGCTTTTCATATATAAATTATCTTCAGTATGATTCATACTAAAGAAGAATGGAATAAATAGGAATCATGCCATTGATTCCAATCTTCTTTATGGTTTTAATCAAGACACAGTGTTGGGTTTTATCAAATGCTTTTCTTGCATCCATACAGATGATCCTTTATGATCCTTTTTTTTCTTTTGATCTACTGATGTGGTGGATTATGTTGATTGATTGTCTAATGTTGAACCATCCTTGTATTCCTGTAATAAATCCTACTTAGTTGAATGCAATATATATATATATATATATATTTAAGTTTTTATTGTGAGGTTTACATGGGAGAACATCAGCTTTACACTCATCCTATCGTTTTTCATTTCATTGCAATGATTATAATCCCTTTCATGCATCATCAAATAACCCCAAAGGGTACACCACACAGGCCCGCCCCAGCTGGCTGCCAGCACACAGCCCTTCTCCCTCCCTGAGTCCAGGGTCCCCAGCCACTCCATTTGTCCACATCATCCTCTCTGTCTCCATCCCTGGTGTCACTGCCTGTCTGGGTTGGGTCCCGCTCTCCGTTCTCACTTGATGGTCCCAGGGACCTCTGCTCCTGGGCTGCAAAATCAATCACGATCTTCCTTTTCTCAAAAAAACATCTACCTCTATATTTCCTACCCTCACAGTCAGTCCTGATGGCAATTATTCACTATTGTACCACAAGAGTCTTATCCCCATTTCCTTTCGTCAGCCTGTTCCCAATGGATTGGAAATCATTCAGTGGTGATTATATCTTCCCCCGCTCCGTCTGGAACGAGACTCCCTCTTGAAAGCTTGTAAGCCAGTCACTTCTTTCCTTTATAGGTGCCCCCCCATTTTGGGTAGCCAATGTCTATGTTGCCCATCCCTGTCAACCCTGTGTACCGAGGGAGTGGGAGTGATCCTCACTGTAAAGATTTGTTCCCTTTTTTGAGCTACTATATCCATAAGTATAGGTAAAGTTCATCAAATTGTAGCAGGTTACTGGTTTTTTTTTTTTTTTTTTTTCCTCCTCTTCTTTCTTATTATAGTCAAATTCTGATCATCCAGCCATTGAAGCCAGGTCAAGTGGGTACTGTCTGCAAGTATAGGTGTTCTTGTGCAGCTCCCCTCACTTCGTATCAGCTGGATGCTTCACTCTCCACTCTAGCCCTCTGTGGCCATGTCACTGCCTCTAGGCCTAGGAGTTCTCGGGCCTTATCACACTGCTGTCCATCCAAGTCTCCACCCGGGTTCACAGGGTCTGTTGAATGTGGTCGGGTTTAGCTCGCAACTTCATTGCTGCTTTTCCCCCTCTTCCCTTATCGGCGACCAACGTGGTCACCAGCCAGACCACATGCCTGCTCATGTATCCCCCTTGAGTCTCAGTCTTGGAAGGGGGTTTGCTCTGAGGGGTCGTGACCACTTACCTTGATGGCTCCCAGGCGAACAACTTACTTGCACTTGTAATCAGACTGCCATTATTGTTTCAGATTTTTCCTGCCAGTCTTTCTTTCACAAAGTATCTTCTGTTCTTCTAGCCACTCCAGGCTACTCATTTTTTCCAGTGGAAATTTCCTACCTCAGTCAGTTCTGGATGGGGTTCTGGATTCCACCTATGGTCTTGTGCAATGTACAGTCTCCACTGGAAGCTTCTTTCACTGTGCAACTTCTAGCCCCCTTTAAGGTATTCTAATCAGGAATCCTGGTGTGGTGCTGTGGGTTAATGCACCAGACTGCAAAACCATTTGAACTGCAAGATCGGCAGTTCAAGCTCACCAGCTGCTCTTTGGAAACCCTATACAGGGTTGCTATGGGTCGGAACAGACTCGAAGGCATTTAACAACAATAACAACCAGTTATAGGCTGAAGATGGACTTATAAGCTTTCTGTAGTGATGATTCTGGCTATTCCTTTCTCCCCATCTCAAGTGTCTATTTTACAATGGTAGGCAAGGGAAATCAAGATTCAAAAGACAGCCAAGCATGTTAACACTATTCCCCTCTTTTACCCCTTCAAACCATGCCTTAATCCCTGTATCCCGGAGCCCTGTTGTTCCAAGGTTGTGCATACATCATCTGAATGTAATATATTTTAACATATAAATTTTACTTTCCTTGTTTCCAATAATAATACATGTTCATTTTAGAAAACACAGGTAAGAGAAAACAAAAAAAAAAACTTGTGCAATTTCATTACCCAAATGTTATGGATTAAATTCTGTCCCACAGAAAGATGTGTTTGTTATCCTGGTAGCTGTAAGCATGACCTTGTTTAGGTAGGTCTTTTAAGATGGGAGTGTTGTTGAGTGCAGTGAAGTCTGTTCTGACTCAGCAATTCTGTATAAGGGTTTCCAGGAGCAACTGGTGAGTTTGAATGGCCAACTTTGAGGTTCAAACAAACTTTGCAGTCTAGCTTATTAATCCACAGTGCTATACCAGAACTCGAATGGAAGAGAGGCTTTGTGATGGCAGGGAGAAGGCACCTTGTAAAGCTACATGTATAACACAAGGAATGCCAAGAATTGCAGGCACCCCCAGAGGTCAGGAGAGAGACATGGAACAGTTCCTCTCGCAGAGCCCTCATAAGTAATCAACAAGGTCAAGACTTTGTTTGGACTTCTAGTCTCCACTCTGTGAGAACTGTGAGAAGATACAATGCTGTCTGTCTAAGCAATCTAGTTTGTGGTATTTTGTTATGGTAGCCCTGGGAAGTTCTCTTTGGCCAGTCAGCCCATCAGAAAAGGAAGATTGATTTTGCTCCCTAAATTCACCTCTTCAGTGAAGTTTCAATGTCCTTTTTCACAAAAAAATTCCTGAAAAAGTACATGTGATTGTTGATTTCAGTTGTGAACTGACTGATTTCATTTTTACTCGTCTCTGAGAATGAATCATGTTTGCCTTACCACCAATTTGCAACTTGTGACCTTTTCAACTGAACCGGGTAAAATAAGACTTGTAGTTATGTGGAGGTGGTTATGTGCCATGGAATCGGTTATGTTATGTATCACCCAGTTTTATATTACTCACAGTGTGCTGCAGCATTCAAATGCTTTATTTTATAGATTCGCTTTAGCTTTAGAAAAACACGAGGACTTCTAAAACATTTAAGTTCTGGATTTGTTCACAGCATTAAAGACGATATTAAAGATCTTAAGCCTACTTTTTGTCTATCAATAAGAATACATACTCATTTCACTAGGGAGAGAAAGCAGTCTCTTCAATTCCTGTACCCATCCTGTTGGCTCCTTAAGAGTCATCGCCCTTCAGAATATGTTTTCACTATCAAAACTGTCATTTTGGATTCAAATCTATACCACCTAGTGTTTAATGCAAAACCACAGACACCACCACCACCAACAACAACAACAAAAACCCCATCACCTTTGAGTAGATGCATATTCATCACAACTATATATGTTACAGAGTTGAACTGTGCTCCACAGGGTTTTCTTGGGAAAAGAGCTCTGATAGCGTAGCGGTTATGAGTCGGGCTGTGAACTTCAAGGTCAGCAGTTCGAAACTACCAGCTGTTCTGTGGGAGAAAGATGAGGCTTTCTGCTCCCGTAAAGATTTACAGCCTCGGAAACCCTGTATAGGGTCACTATGAGTCGGAACCGACTCCACAGCACATAACCACCACCACCATTCTGTGCTGAAGCAGACTATAAAGTCTTTCTCTCGCACTGGGTGGGTTTGAACTACCAAACTTTACATTCGCCACTATAAATTACATGTGCCATACAGGGACCCATTTCTGAATGCAAGGTAGAAAGTAACATGTCAAAAAACAATTTTGATAAAGCAGATTTCACTCTGTACCAATTCTGTCAGATTAAAGGAAAAGCAAGAGTTTGATCTACTAACACATTGTTTCATATTGTTTTTAGAAATAGAAAGAGCATCTATTGCCATAACCTCCTTGTCAGTCAACACTGGAAATTGTAATGGTAGCTGCTCACTGACTCACTTTTATGGGCTTCATTCAATTATATTAAAATTTATGCTAGTCTTAGAAGACATGGCAAAGGCCAGGCAACGTGTTCTATGAAGGGGCTTCAAAAAGGTCACAGGGAAAAAAAATCTATTGTCTTTTAATTCCATTTCTCCACAAATTGATTTAAGTCCCCTTGTACATAGGGTAGCGCACCGTGAGTCGGAGCTGACTTGACAGAAACTAAAAGCAATGATATTCTTAGATTTGAATTCTCTCATCTCATGGAGGCTTGAAGGTTTCACTAATATTATCTGATTCTTTTTTTGATTGTGTCTGATACAGTGAATTTGTGTCATGTATCAGAGCCCCTAAGTTTGTCCCTATTTTTTCATTGACCATCTTTTTGGCTCTAGGCTTCACATTTAGGTCTTTAATCCATGTTGAGTTCATTTTTGTATGTGGTGTGAGATTTAGTTCTTGATTCACTCTTCTGTAAATAAATTTCCAGTTTTGCCAGCACCATTTGTTGAAGAGATGGTCTCTTCCCCATTTTGTGATTTCAGCCCTTTGTCAACTGTGTGTAGGTTTATGGTTCTAAAATCTGCTCCATTGATTTATGAGTCTTCCATTGTACCAGTACTAGGCTGTTTTGATTACTGAGGCTGTGTATGTAGCAGGTTTTGTGATCTGGAAGTGGGAGGCCTCCTACTTTGTTCTTCTTTTTAAATAATACTTTACTTATCCGAAGTCTCTGTCTTTTCCATATAAAGTTAATGATTAGTTTTTCCATCTCTTCAAAGAATGATGTCATCTGGATTGGAATTATGTTATATCTATAGACTCCAGCGCACATAACCACCACCACCACCATAGATTATTTTGGGTAGTCTTGACATTTTCACAGTGAGTCTTCCTAGCCATAATCATCTTATATTTTTCCATTTTTGTAGGTCCCTTGGTTTTTTTTGTAAAGGTGTTTTGTAGGTTTCTTTGTATAGCTCTTTTGTTTTTCAGGTTAAATTTATTTCCAAGCATTTCATCATTTGGGTGAATATTGTAAATAGTATTGTTTTCCTGATTTCCTTTCCAAAACCCTCCTTATTAGTATAAAGGAATCCAACTGATTTTAGTATGTTGATCTTGCCACTTTGCTAAAAATTTCAATGAGTTCCAATCTTTTTTTTTTTGCTGAGTCTTTGGGATTTTCTAAGTATAGGATCATATCATCTGCACATAGTTTTACTTCTTCTTTGCCAATTTGGATGCCTTTAATTTCCCTCCTTTGCTTAAGACGTCCAGCACAGTGTTCAATTGGAGTGAAGGGCATCCTTTTTAGTCCTTGTTTGCAAGGGGAATGCTTTCAGTTTCTTCCCATTGACAGTGATGTTGACTGTTAGTTTTGTCTGTTGTTGTTGTTAGGTGCCATCCAGTGGGTTCAGACTCATAGCAACCCTATGCGCAACAGAACAAAACACTGCCCAGTACTGCGCCATCTTCATAACTGTTACACTGGCGCCCATTGCTGTTGCCACTTTGTCAGTCCATCTCCTTGATGTTCTTCCTTTTTTCACTTACCAAGCATGATGTCTTCTGCAGGGACTGGTCACTCCTGATTACATGTCCAAAAAGTAAGAGATGACGTCTCTCCATCCTTGCCTCCAAGGAGCGTTCTGGCTGCACTTCCAAAATAGATTTTTTAATTCTTCTGGGAGTCTATGGTGCTTTCAATATTCTTTTCACACACCAAAATTCAAATGAATCAGTTCTCCTGTGATCTTCCTTATTCATTGTCCAAGTTTCACATGCAGATGAGGCGATTTAAAATACCCTGGCTTGGGTCAGGTGCAGCTTAGTCCTCACAGTGATATCTTTGTTCTTGAACACTGTAAAGAAGTCTTGAGAAGCAGATTTGCTTAATGCAATATGTCCTTTGATTTCCTGACTGCTGCTTCTGTGAGTGTTGATAATGGGTCCAAGCAAAATGAAGTCGTTGGCAACTTCAATCTTTCCTCCATTTATCATGATGCTATTTTTGGTCCAGTTGTGAGGTGGTTTTGTTCTTGTTTTTTCACATTGAGGTGCAGTCCATACTAAAGTATATATAGTCTTTGATCTTTATCAGTATTTTAAGTCCTTTTCACATCTAGCAAGAAAAGTTGAATTGTCTCTATATGGCAGATTGTTAATGATTCTTCCTCGAATCCTGATGCCATGTTCTTCATATAATCCAACTTCTCATATTATTTGATCAACACACAGATTGAATAAGTATGGTGAAAGTATACAACCCTGATGCACACCTTTCTTGATTTTAAACCATTCACTATCCCCTTACTCTGTTCTAATGAGTTCCTCTTTATCTATTTATAGGTGCCTCATGAGCACAATGAAGTATTCTGTAATACTCATTCTTCTCTGTGTTTTATATAATTTATTTTGATCCACATAGTCAAAAGTCTTTGCATATTCAATAAAGCACAAGTAAACATCTTCCTGATATTCTCTACTTTAAGCCAAGATCCATCTGATATCAGCAATGCTATATCCTGACTACACATCCTCTTCTGAATCTGGCTTGAGTTCCTGGCAGTTCCCTGTGGTTGTACTGTTGCAAGTCTTTCTTAATTATCTTCAGCAAAATTTTACTTCCATGTAATAATAATGATATTATTTGGTGATTTCCAGATTCTGTTGGGTCACCTCTCTTTGTTATGGACAGAAATGTGGATCTCTTCCAATCAGTTGACCAGGTAACTATCTTCCAAATTTCTTGGACTAGACAAGTGAACACCTCCAGGGTTGCATCAGTTTGTTGAAAGACTACAATTTGTGCTGTGTCAGTTCCTGCAGCATTGCTTTTTTTTTTTAACCAATGCCTTCAGTGTAGCTCAGACTTCTTAGTTGAGTATCATCAATTCTTGATGATATGCTGCCTCTTGAAATTGTTGAACATTGGCGGTAGTTTTTTGGTACAGTAACTCTGTATTACTTCTATAATCTTATGATGCTTTCCATATGATTCAATATGGAAATTGAATAATATCCTGGTTTTGAATGTTGTTAGGTGCCATAAAGTCAGTTCTGACTCATAGTGACCCTACCACAACACACAATGAAACACTACCTGGTTCTGCACCATCCTCACTGTGTTAGGTTGGAGTCCATTGCTGCTGCCACTATGCCAGTCAATCTCATTGGAGGTCATCTTCTTTTTTGCTGACCTCCAGTTTACCAAGCACGATGTCCTTCTCCAGGGACTGGTCTCTCCTAATAACAATCTATTAGGAGAAGTTTGAGAACTAAGTTCCGCTTGACCCGAGCCACGGTATTTTCAATGGCCTCATATGCTTGTGAAAGTTGAGCAATGAATAAGGAAGACCATAGAAGAATTGATGAATTTGAGTCATGGTGTTGGAGAAGAATATTAAAAGTACCATGGACTGCCAGAAGAACCAACAAACCTGTGCTGGAAGAAGTACAGCCAGAACACTCCTTAGAATCCAGGATGGTGAGACTTCACCTCTCATACTTCAGACATGTTATCAGGAGGGACCATTCCCTGGAGAAGGTCATTATGCTTGGTAAAGTGGAGGCTCCGTGGTGGCAATTACAATGGGCTCAAGTGTAACAATTGTTAGGATGGCACAGGACTAATCACTGTTTCATTCTGTTGTGCACAAGGTCTCTATGAGTTGGAACCAACACGGTGGCACTTAACAGCAACAACAATTTCAGGAGTTCTAGCTGCTCTGCGGGAGAAAGATGAGGATTTCTGCTCCCGTAAAGATTTCCAGCCTCGGAAGTCCTGTGCAGGGTCACTAAGAGTCGGAATTGACTCCACGGTACTTAACAACAACAACAAGTGTAGCACTGTAGGATAAGCAGGGGCTGCTAACAGCACGGTTAGCAGTTCAAACCCACCTGCTGCTCCTCAGAAACCCTATGCAGGGTCGCTATGAGTCAGAACTAACTTGACAGCAGTTAATAATAACATTGTAAATGGTATTGTTTTCTGATTTCCTTTTCAGTGCTCTCTTTGTGTAAAGAAATTCAGTGCTTTTTGTAGGTTGCTCTTGTACCCTGATACTTTGCTGAATCTTTCAATGAGTTCCAATAATTTTCTTGCTTCTTCTATGCAGAGGATCCTATTATCTGCAAATATAGAGAATTTTACTCATCCTTTGCCAATTTGGATGCTTTTAACTTCCTTTTCTTGCCTTGTAGCTCTGGGTAAGACTTCCAGCACGGTATTAACTAGGAGTGGTGATAAAGGACAACCTTGTCTGGTTCCTGTTCACAAAGGGAATACTTTCAGTTTCTCTCCATTGAGAGTACTGTTTGCTGCTGAATTTATTTATATGCCCCTAATTATGTTAAGGGATTTCCCTTCTATTCTTATTTTGTTGACAGAACACAAGATAGAAGATTTCATGGTTCATTTCATAATCAGTAAATCCTTTCTTAAAAGGGGATATTTCTGTTTAAAGTTAAAAGATTATCTGAGGAAAATTCATCCAGCACAATGACTCCATACAGTCTGGATTCCACTGAGAATTGGAACTGCTGTTCTGCATTTGTTCCTGTTCAGATCAGGATTCGTCTATTGAATCTTTGATTAAAATGCTCAGTAATGGTAGCTGGGCACCACACAGTTCTTCTGGTCTCAGGCAACGGAGGCTGTTGTTCTTTCAGGCAGCCAGACACATGTTCCATCTCCTCCTCTGGTGCCTACCTCTCTGTCCTCTACTGTGCCAGGTGAAGGGAGCCCATCTTGGACTGCAGTTGCAAACTTTTAAGATCTCAGGTACTATGTAACAAAGTAAGAGGTAGAACAGAAGCAATGAAAAGCAGCGAACCAAACAACTGTTGTTGTTATTAGGTGCTGTTGATAGTTTAGCTTAATTAGTAAATTGACAACTGTGACCCTTATGATTAGATGAGAAATTAGGGGACAGTGAGTTTATGTTAATGAGGATGCAATAGTCTGGAAAAGGAGCGTGAAATGGCTGTACAACTTAAAGAATGTAATCACTGTCACTGAATTATACATGTAGAACTAGTTAAAACAGTGTATTTTACTGTTTATATTTTTACCAAGAAGAAGGAAAAGAAAGAAACAAGGAATAAAAAAACTCAATTTCCACTTGGGATTACAACAAGTATGTTGTTGTTAGATGCTATTGAGTTTGTTCAGACACATAGCGACCCTACACACAACAGAACAAAACACTGCCCAATCCTGTGCCATCCTCACACATGGTGTTACGTTTGCACTCAATGCTGCTGCTGTGTCAATCTATCTCTTTTGGGGTCTTCCTTGTTTTTGTTGACCATCCGTTTTACTAAGCATGGTGTCCTTCTCCAGGGACTGTTCAGTCCTGCCTAATAACATGCCCAAAGTATGAGCAATGAAGGCTCACTATCCTTGCATCTAAGAAGCACTCTGGCTGTACTGTTTCCAACACAGATTTGTTGGTTCCTCTGATAGTCCATGGTATTTTAATATTCTTATCCAACACCATAATTCAACATCTTATTCACTGTCCAATTTTAACATGTGAATGAAGCTATGTGTATGAGTCCTGGTGTGGTGCTATAGGTTAATGTGCCAGACTGCAAAGCCGTTTTAACTGCAAGGTTGGAGGTTCAAACTCACCAGCTGTTCTTCAGAAACCCTACACAGGGTCGCAACCAACTTGACGGCACTTCACAACAACAATGAAGCTATTGAAAACACCATGGCTTGAGTCAGCTAGACCTTAGCCTTCAAACTGATATCTTTGCTCTTTAACACTGTAAAGAGATCTTGTACAATAGATTTGTCTAATGCAATACTTCATTTGCTTCCATGAGTGCTGATAATGGATCCAAATAAAATGAAGACTTTGACAATTCAATCTTTTCTCCATTTATCATGATGTTATTGATTGATCCAGTGGTGAAGATTTTTGTTTTCTTTACACTGAGGTGCAATCCATACTAAAGGCTGTAGTCTTTGACTTTCATCAGGAAGTATTGTAAGTCCTCCCTGCTTCTAGCAATCGAGGTGTGTCATCGGCATATCTCAGGTTATAATGTTGTTGTTTTCAGGTGCCATCGAGTCGGAACCGACTCATAGTGACCCCATGCACAGCAGAATGAAACAATGTCCGATCCTGGGCCAACCTCACTACCGCCGCCACACTTGACGCCATCAATGATGTCACCTGGCTGATCCATCTCATTGGGGGTCTTCCTCTTTTTCTCTGACCTTCCACCTTACCCAGCATGACATCCTTCTCCAGTGACTGTTCTCTCTGGACAATGTGTCCAAAGTATGAGAGACGAAGCCTAGCCATCTTGGCCTCCAAGGAGCACTCTGGCTACACTTCTTCCAAAACAGATTTATTGGTTCTTTTGGCAGTCCATGGCACTTTCAGTATTCTCCTCCAACACCACAACTCAAAGGCATCAATTCTTCTACAATCTTCCTTATTCACTGTCCAGCTTTCACATGCATATGAGGTTATTGAAAATACCATGGTTTGGGTCAGGTTATAATGAGTCTTCTTCAATTCCTGATGCCATGTTCTTCTTCATATAACAGCTACTCAGATTATTTGCTCAGCATAGATTAAATAAGTATGAGGAAAAGATCTAACCATGATGCACACCTTTTTTTAATTTGAAACCATTCAGTATCCCCTTGTTCTGTTTGAATGACTGCCTATGTCTATGCAAAAGATCCCCTTGAGCACAATGAATTGTTCTGGAATACCCATTCTTTGCAATGGTATCCGTAGTTTGTCATTATCTACACAGTTGAAAGCCTTTGCATAGTCAATAAAGAGCAAATAAAAATTTTTCTGGTATTCTCTGCTTTCAGCCAAGATCCATCTGACGTCAGCAATGATACGCCTCATTCCACTGTTTTGAATTCAGCTTGAATCCAGCTCCCTGCCAATGTATTGTGACAAACATTTTTGAATTATCTTTAGCAAAATTTTACTTGCATATAACAGTAATGATATTGTTTGATGATTTCTGCTTTCCGTTGTGTCCCATCTCTTAGGTATGGACACAAATATGGATCTCTTCCAATCGGTTGATCAGGTAGTTGTCTTCTTTCTTGGCTTACATTAGTGAATGTCTCCAGTGCTTCATCAGTTTGTTAAAAGATTTCTACTTTTATTCTATCGATTATTGCAGTCTTATTTTTCACCAATGCCTTCAGAGCAGCTTGGACTTCTTCCTTTATTACCATTGGTTCTTGATCATATGCTACTTCTTGAAATGGTTGAACATAATTTGTTTTGGTTTTTGACTTTACTAACCCTGCCTCATTCCATCTTCCTTTGATACTTTATACATTGTTCAGTATTTTGCACATAGAATCCATCAACATCACAAGTCTAGGCTTGAATTTTTCTTCCATTCTTTCCAGCTTGAGAAATGCTGTGCATGTTCTTCCCTTTTAGTTGCATAACTTCAGGTATTTGCACATTTCATTATAATACTTGGCTTTGTCTTCTTGAGATGCCCTTTGACATTTTTTTGTACAGCTCTTTTACTTCCTCATTTCTTCCATTTGCTTTAGTACCTCTACACTGAAAAGCAAGTTTCAGAGTCTCTTTTGACATCCATTTTGGTCTTTTCTTTCTTTCCTGTCTTTTTAGTGACCTTTGCTTTCTTCCTGTGTGATGTTCTTGATGCTATCCCACATCTTTTCTGGCCATCTGTCATTAGTGTCCAATGCATCAAATCTGTTCTTGAGATGATCTCTTAAGTTCAGGTGGGATATACTGAAAGTCACATTTTGGTCTCGTGGACTTGTTTTAATTTATTTTTAGCTTCAGCCTGAATTTGAATATAAGTAATTGATCTGTTCAACAATATGTCCCTGGCCAGGTTTTGGCTGATGTTATTGAGCTTTTCCACAGTCTCTTCCCAGTCTGATGTAGTCACCATATGGTGAGGAGGTCCATGTGTACTGTCACCTTTTATGTTGTTTTAAAAGGTATTTGCAGTGAATAAGTCATTGGTTTTGTGAAATCCTATCATGCGATCTCCAGCATCATTTCTATCATCAAGGCCATATTTTCCAACTACTGATCCTTTCTTTTTAGTTCCAGTATATACATTCCAATCACCAGTAATTATCAATACATTTTGGTTGCATATTTGAACAATTTCAGACTAAAGAAGCTGGTCAAATTCTTCAATTTCATCATCACTAGCTTTAGTGGTTGATACACACATTTTAATAATAGTGGTATTAACTGGTCTTACTTGTAGGCATATGGATATTTTGTTATCACAGAAATCATAGTATTTCAAGATAGATCTTGAAATGTTCTTTTTGATAATGAATGTGACATCATTCTTCCTGAATGTATCATTCCGGCATGATTGTCTGAATCAAAATGGCCAATACCAGTCCATTCCAGCTTATTAATAATGCTTAGGATATTGATCTTTATGCATTCAATTTTATTTTTGACAACTTCATTTTCCTAGATTTCTACTTCATACATTCCATGTTTTGATTATTAATGGGTATTTGAAGCTGTTTCTCCTCATTTCAGTGTGCCCTATTAACAAATGAAGGTCCCGGGAACTTTGCTCCATTCATGCCATTATGATCAACTCTACTTTGAGGATATAGGTCTTCCCTGGTTGTAATTTGAGTGCCTTCCTACCTGAAGGGCTCATATTCTGGCACTATATCTGACAATGCTCTGCTGTTCCTCACAATGTTTTCAGTGGTGTTCAAAAGTAGTCCAATTCTCCTTCTACCTGTTATTGTTGTTTTGTTAAGTGCCATTGAGTCTGATCCCACTCATAGCCCCTATGTAGGGTTTCCTGTGAATGGCTAGTGAGTTTGATCTGCTGACTTTATTGTTCAAATCAACCTTGTAGTCCAGTGCATTATCCTACAGTGCCACAAGAGGGCACCTCTCTTTCTTCCTAGTATGTCTTAATCTGTTCACCACAGGTGACCCTACTGGTATTTAAAATACTAGTGGTATAGTTTCCAGCATCACAGTAACATGTAAGTCACCACACGATGACAACCTGACAGACGTTTAGCATATTTTTTTCTCCCACGGGAGTCCCTGGGTAGCGCCAACTGTTAACATGCTCTGCTGCTAACCAGAAGTTTGGAGGATTGAGGTGCCTAGGAATAAAGGCCTGATAATCTACCTCCAAAAAATAATCAGCCAATGAAAACGCTAGAGAGGACAGTTTTACTCTGACACCTATGGGGTTGCCAAGAGTCAGAATTAACTTGATGGCTTCTGGTTGGTTTTTCATTTATACTCTTATTGTATCAAAGATATGAGGGTAAGTAAAAAAGTATTGCTACAAAATTATAGAAAATTTTATGAAACAAAAATATCAAAATAAATATACTCAACATATACTCCATCTAGATTCATGGGGAAATGTCAGGCCCACGGGCCGTTTACTGCTCACCAAATCATTTGGTCTGGCCCTGCAAAGGCAACCACAATTCCAGCCATCACATTGTTGTTGTTGTTGTCAGGTGCCATCGAGTCGGAACCGACTCATAGTGACCCCATGCACAGGAGAACGAAACAATGTCCGATCCTGGGCCAACCTCACTAC
>NW_006408532.1:23359963-23365518 GCF_000296735.1 Chrysochloris asiatica | reverse complement strand
GTCCAGTGGTGAGGATTTTTATTTTCTTGACATTGAGATGCAATCCATATCGAAGACTGTGCTCTTTGATCTTCATAAGCAAATGTTTCAAGTCCTCCTCACTTTCAGCAAGCAAGGTTGTATCATCAGCCATCACATTAGGGGCGAGTTAATTAAATGTTTGACCAAATATAGCCGGCTAATTTTTAAGTTGATAATTCTGTATGTCCCGCAAATGATGCTATAAATTTTGGCAGAAAAAAGGTCCCCCACCCCTGATCTAGCTCAATACACCTCTGAAGATGGTGTTTCTCCCTCTCTAACCCTTCCCAGAACAACTCTGTGCTCTTTGGTTTATATCACATCAAAATGGCAGTTTTGGCATCCTTGAGGAACTCAAATCATGCTTTTTAATTTCATTAAATTTGAGAGACAGAAAGAAGTCTGAAGGGACAGAATCAGGGCTGTGGGGTGGATGGGTGAGGTTTCCCAATGACATTGTCACAGGACAGCCCTTGCTATCATAGAGGAAGCAGATACACTATTGATGGAAAACATTCATCAATGCAACTTTCCTGGCCTTTTCCTCACCAACTCAGTTTTCCATTTTCTTAAAACTTCTTCCTAATAATTCCTTTGAAATCTCTTTAAAATCTATCAAGATTACCCCTTTGAGATCCCACAAATAACTGCCATGAAGTTCTGAGCTGACTTCTTTTCTGCTTTGAGTTTAATGGGCCCAGCAGGTCCCCTCGGAAGCCACTGCCTTGAAGGCCTTCTACTGAGACTAAAGCAAGTGTGTTACTGAGGGAACAAATCTGCAACCATCCATTGATGTCAGAGACATGTTTAATCATATTTTGTGATAAACCCATGTGTGTAGGAATTAGAAACATATAGCAATACTTTTTGACTTATCCTCTTATGTAAATTGAAATGGGAAAGGAGTCTGAAGTTTTCTGTTGTATAATTCTAGGTTCTCATCTTTTTCCTTCTTTAATGGAGCATTACACCCTCGGAAACCCTGTACAGGGTTGCTATGGGTTGGAACCGACTCGAAGGCACTTAACAACAACAACAACAACAACAATATTCCAGGAGAGCCCTGAAACTCATAACTTTTTCAAATTACATGAATCTATCAAATACTTTTGTGATTAAGGAACCAAATTCAGTTGCAGGAAGTTTTGACTATATTTCTATTGAATATAGAATTCTCCAGGGAATCCAGGTGGTTCAGTGGCTAAGCACTTAGCTACTATCTAAATGGTCAGAGTTAGAAACCCCCACTCCCAGCAGTTCAATGGGAAAAAGGATGAGGTGATCAGCTCCTGTAAAGACTGTCATTATGTAGTTGTTGAGTGCCATCGAGTCGGTTCTGACCTATAGCCACCCTGTATAGAGTTTCTGAGGCGCGGCTGGTGAGCTTGAACTGCCAACTTTGCAGTTCAAATCGACTTTGCAGCCCAGTGCATTAACCCACAGTGCTACACCAGGACTCCTGTAAAGATTGTTGTTGTTAAGTGACGTCTAGTCGATTCCAACCCATTGTGACCCTGTATAAGGTTCCCAAGGAGCAGCTGGTGAGCTTGAACCACCCATCTTGGAGTTCAAACAACTTTGCAGTCTGACGTATTAGCCCACTGTGCCACACCAACCACAGCCTAGGAAATCCAATGGGGCAGGTAGGTCTACTTCTGCAACATTCAGTCACTATGAGTTGGAATCGACCTGATGACACACAACACCATCACCATGAAATTCTTTCTGATGAAGATAACCTAATTTACTTACTGTTTTAGTTTGCGTTTCTAATGTCAAATAGCAGTAAAGTAGAAAACAAAGTGGCTGTATGCCACCTGGTGGATACTTGATGAATTGAATTCTTGGAGATAATTTTGGTGGTAAGGACCTGACGTTTTTTGTTTCCACTGTCCCTCTCCTCCTTACCCGCCACCCACCACCCCATTATACAAGCAATAATTGCTTAGTACAAAGAGTATGGGCAAAATGCAAAAAACAGCGACTACTCATATATTTGAGGAACATATGAGAAAAAAACATTATATCTTGCACCTTACTTGGGCTGAGCATAATGAATGAAGTGTTGTCATCAATTTCTCTCACTGACTTATTCAGTGAGCTGTTGACCTTCAGGTCTGATATTGGAATCTAACCTGCAGGTTATTCAGGAGAGACAAATCCTATTCCAAAGAGAAGAGATCCAATGAAATGTGAAAATCATCAAACAGCATCATCAATAGCATATAAAATAACATTTTCCGGAAGATCATTAAAAACAGTTGCAACAGTTCATTGACAGAGAACTGCCTGAAATTAAAGCTGGATTCAAAAGAGGATGTGGAACAAGGGATATCATTGTTGACATTAGATGAATCTTGGCTGAAGGCAGAGAATACCAGAAAGATGTTTACCTGTATTTTATTGCCTATGCGAAGGCTTTGGACTGTGTGGATCAAGACAAGCTATGCGTAGCATTGCGAAGAATAGATATTCCAGAACAAATGATTGTGTTCCAAAAGAACTTGACCACAGACCAAGAGGTAGTTGTTAGAACAGAGCAAGGGAATACTGAAAGGTTTTAAATCAGAAAAGGTGAGTGCCAGGGTTGTATGCGTTCACCATACTAATTCAATCTGTATGCTGAGCAAATAATCCAAAACACTGGATTAGATGAAGAAGAACGTGGGTTCAGGATTGGAGGAAGACTCATTAACAATATGTGACATGCAGATGACACAACCTTGCTTGCTGAAAGCAAAGAGGACTTATAATACTTACTGATGAAAATCAAAGACTACATAGTATAGACTGCACCACAATGTAAAGAAAACAAAACTCCTTACAAGTGGTTTCATAAAACAACATCATGATAAATGGAGAAAGGAGTCCTGGTGTGGTGCTGTGGGTTAATATGCTTAGACTGCGAAGTCAGTTTGAACCGCAAGGTCATTGATTCAAACTCACCAGATGCTCCTTGGAAATCCTACAAAGGCTTGCTAGAGATCAGAACTGACTCAACAGCACTTAATAACAACAACAAATGGACAAAAGACTGAAGTCATCAAATACTTCATTTTGCTTGGATTCACCATCAACACTCATGGAAGCAGCAGTTAAAAATTCAAAGGACTCCATCCATAATCTTCTGAGGTGGGAAATTTCCACTGGAAAGGACAAGCAGGCCAGCCTGGAGTGGCTAGAAGAACAGAAGATACTTCTTGAAAGAAAGACCGACAGGAAAAATACCAAACAATAATGGCATTCTGACTGACTACTACAAGAACAAGCAAGTTGCTCACCCAGGAGACATCAAGACAAGGGGTCGGGTCCCCTCAGGGCTAACCCCCTTCCAAGACTGAGACTCAATGGGAACACACCAGCAGACGCGTGCTCTGATAAGGGGAAGTGAGGGAAAAACAGCAATGAAGCTGGGAGCTAAGTCCAACCACGTTCAATACACTCCTGTGAACCCAGGTGGAGACCTGGTTGGCCAGCAGTTTGGCAAGACCTGGGGACTCCTGGGCCCAGAGTCAGTGACATAGTCACAGAGGACTAGAGTGGAGAATGAAGTGTCCAGCTGATAAGCAGAGAGGGCATATGCACAAGAACACCCACACTTGCCGATAATACCCACTTGACCTGGCTTCAATGACTGGATGATCAGAGCTCAACTAAAAGAAGAAAGAAGAGGAAAATAAGAGTAATCTGATACAATTTGATGAACTTGACCTACACCTATGGATGCAGTAGCTCAAAAGAGGGAACAAATTTTTACAGCGAGGATCATTCCCACCCTCTCAATACGCAGGGTAGACAGGGATGGGCAACTTGGACTTGGCTACCCAAAATGGGGTGTGAAGGGTGCTACAAAGGCAAGAAGTGACTGGGAGCCTAGATCCAGAGGGCACGGAGGAAGGTAGACTCTCCACTGAGCAGTATTCAATCTGTCTAGGCAGGGCTGATGAAAAGAGATGTGGATAACACTCATGTGGTACAATAGTGAATAATTACTATCAGGACTGACTGTGAAGGCTGGAACTGTAAAGGTAGACGTTTTGTAGCAAAAGGAGGGGAGTGGTTGACTTTGCAGTCCTTGAGCAGAGGTCCCTGGGACCACCAAGGGAGAAGAGCAGAGTGCAGGACCCTACCCAGAGAAGCAGTGACACCAGAGATGGAGGCAGAGACGATGACGTGGAGAGATGGAGTGGCTGGGGACTCTAGACCCAGAGAGGGAGAGGGGCTGTGTGCTGACGACCAGGGGCCAGGCTTGCAGGATGTACCATTTGGTTGGTTGATGATGCATAGAGGGGATTGTAACCAAGGCAATGTAATGAATGTAGGATGAATGTAATGCTAATGTTCTCCCATGTAAACTATCACATAATTCACAATAAAACATTGAAAAAAAGTCAAACGACATATTATTGCATTAGAAAAATCTGTTGCACAAGAGCTCTTTAAAGTGTTCAAAAGCAAAGATATCAGTTTGAGGCCTAAGGTGTGCCTGGCACAAGCTATGGTATTTTCAATAGCCTTATATATATGGGAAAGTTGGACAATGAATAAGGAAGACTGTAGAAAAATCAATGTGTTTGAATTATGGAGTTGGAGAAGAATATTAAAAGTACCATGGCCTGCCCAAACAAATATTTCTTGGAAGAAGTGCAGCCAGAATTCTCTTCAGAAACCAGAAAGGTGAGACTTCATCTCTCATAATTTGGACGTTTTCCGAAGGGATCAGTCCCTAGAGAAGGACATTATGCTTGATAAAGTGGAGGGCTAACAGAAAAAAAAAAAAAAAGAGGAAGACCCCAACAAGATTGATTGACAAAGTGGCAGTAGCAATGGGTACAAATATAACAATTGTGAGGATGGGTTTTCTTAGTTGCAGATTTTCTTCTGTTGTACTCCTAGGTGGGTTCTAACTGCCAACCTTTAAGTTAGTAAACCAAAAGTTAAATTCATTGTCCTGGAGTTAATTCAGACTTACAGCAACCCTAGACAGAGCAGAACTGCTCCATAGGATTTCTGAAGCTGTAAATCTTTATGGAAGCAGACTGCTTTATGTTTCTCCTGTGAGATTGAGGAAGGAGGCCCCTGCCCATAGGACCTTGAGGCCTAGGTCACACACAAAGGAAACTAACAGCTTCTTCTGCTTTTGTGAAAAGCCGCTTATCTAGGAACTGCCAATGAGAAAGTAACATGGTGATCTCACCACTCAGTCCCTGTTGTTGTTGTTAAGTATTGTGGAGTTGATTCTGACTCATAATATCCTGCATAGGCTTTCCGAGGCTGTAAATCTTTACAGGAGCAGAAAGCCTCATCTTTCTCAAGCGGAATGGGAACGGCTGGTAGTTTCAAACTGCTGAAGTTAGCATCTCGATTCGTAACCACTACGCTACCAGAGCTCGCATGAAAGCTGTATGGGGATCTCAGCATTTGGAACTTTAGTCCACCGATGCTCCAGGGACATTAAAGCCTCTTCCTCTAATAGCACGGGTGTTCCGATGATTTCTTTCTCCCGTTCAGGCCTCATCTTCCTGCAATAGGGT
>NW_006408532.1:23292320-23359429 GCF_000296735.1 Chrysochloris asiatica | reverse complement strand
AGGGTCTCTATGGGTCGGAACTGACTCGACGGCACTTAACAACAACAACAACATACCATAAGAGTTATGAGTCTCAACCAACTGGAGCGTATGTAACAAGAACAGGGTCTGAGTTAGCAGTTGGAACCCACCAGTCACCCTAAGAGAGAAATATGAGGCAGTGAGCTTCCTTGAAGGTTAATCTTGAAATCCTGTGAGGGCAATTCTACTCTCTCCTGTAAATTCACTGGATGGCAAGACGCTCATGCATTTGTATTGCCAAAATAAGGCCTTTTTTGTTCTCCCAGTGATAACGGGGCTCACTAATTGAAAGGCTTGCGTTTGGAAGAACCTGCACCAAGGTGCCTCCAAAGAAAAGCCTGGCAGTCTACTTCCAAAAAGGTCACATGGCCCTGAATGGAAAGGATCCCCTGGAGCTCAAACAACTTCAGGCCCTGGCCTGAAGGGAGGAGGGCTATTTCCCCAATGGGTGTTCAGGAAGAACCTGTGTTAAGACATCTTTGAGATGGGATGTTGGGGCTTTAATGTTTAATGTTATGCTAATGAGAGAAGAATAACCATCAGCCAGGCGGTTGCCATGGAAGTAAAGTAACAATTCATTTCTGGCGCCAGGAAAAGGAGGAAGGGGACTGAAGCATTTGAGTCTTCGGAAGCAGGGTTTCCTAGATCCCACATTGTACTCTGGAGTCCTGGTGTGGCGCTGTAGGGTAAACACTGGACTGGTCGTTTGAAACGCAAGGTCAGTGGTTCAAACTCGCCAGTCGCTCCTCGGAAACCCTATATAGGAGTCGGAACAAGGAGCTCTGGTAGTGTATTGGTTACAAGTCGGGCTGCTAACCTCAAGGTCAGCAGTTCGAAACTACCAGCGGTTCCACGGGAGAAACATGAGGCTTTCTGCTCCCGTGAAGATTTACAGCCTCGGAAACCCTATCCAGGGTCGCTATGCGTCGAAACCGACTCCCCAGCACACAGCCACCAACATGAGTCGGAACGGACTAGACGGAAAACAACCACCACTTCTGTACTCTAGATTCCGGTCCCAGTTCCCATCCCACGCCAGCGGCCAGAAGATGGCAGAGCCGCAGCAAAAACACCCAGACCAGCGAACGAGCGGTTCCAGGCCTGCAGCGGCGGGAGGCGGGGCCGCAGCGGGGGTGGGGCTACGGAAGCCGAGCTAGCGGAGTGCCTTCGTTCAAAGGGGTGTGCGCAGGTCCGTGACGCTACGGAGCGCTCGGGGCCCTCTTACGCGGTACCGCCGCGCTCCCCGCCCACACCTGCACCTACTTCCGCCGTCGCCGCAGCACCGGAGACCAAGATACCGGTTGTGAGTCGCCCGGCAGTTTCGGGTGGATCAGCAGTGTGTGGGACCCACCACTACGCGTAGACGGCTTCGTCCGGCCCGTTGTGAGCCCGCCCGGCTGGTCCGGGGGTCCGAGCACTGCCTCGACGGCGGATTCGTCGGACGCGCCCCAACCCAGCTGCGTCATGAGGTCCCTGCCGTACTTCTGCCGCGGCCCGGTGGTCCGGGGCTTCGGCCGTGGCTCCAAACAGCTGGGCATCCCCACAGGTAAGCCGCGGGGCCGAGCCGCGACGCGGGGAGTTGTCATTCAGGAGACTCGATCCGGGTTGTGGGCATAGGTGACAGCTTTCCCTGCCCTGGTTCCCGCTTCATTGAAGGGAGACCTTCGGTCCTGCGTCTGGCTGCGAGCTCACCCCGGACCAGGCTTGGACATGGTGAGGGTGCTGAGTTGCTTTCTCGCTTCCTTGTCCCACCAGGACAGAGTTGCCAAACACGACATGCGTTTTGCCAGTTGGGAAGTGTAATGTGCCCCGAAATACTCAGACCGACTTCTAAAAAGGTGTTCTCTCCAGAAACCCCAGTATTTTATCGTCTCCTAGTGTTAAAACCGGTAGTCTTGAATAAGACAAGCGTATCTTTTTTGTTTGTTTGTTTACATTAGCTTTGGTGGTGGTTATGTGCGGTGGAGCGGGTTCCGACTCATAGTGTACAGGGTTTCCAGGCTGGAAATCTTTACGGGAGCAGAAAGCCTCATTTTTCTCCCTCGGAACAGCTGGTAGTTTTGAACTGCTAACCTTGTGGTTCGCAACCCGATTCATAATCACTACGCTGCCAGAGCTCATACATTAGCTTTAGTAATCACTAACTGTTTCATTCATCCTTGAGAATAAAAAGTTGCAAGAGTCCTAGTCCCTCTTTTTCTGAACCTGTTACATGCATTAAGTCAAATACCTTGAGAATGTTATTGTTAAGTGCTGTTGAGTCGATTCTAACTCATAGCAACCCTGCATAGGGTTTCCGAGGAGTGGCTGGTGAGTTTGAACCGCCGACCTTGTGGTTCAAACCGATCTTAAATGAAGGTCAAGTGCTTGCCTGGTAGACTTACAAGGTAATGTTTTCAAGTGAATTGGAACCTCTTCGTCAAAGACCAGGTCCCCAAACTCAGCTATTTGTGTACCTGTTTTCTTACCCAGAGAGTGTAGGGTGTTTTAGAAAGGTTTGCTGTTAAATACTGTCAGTCGGTTCCTGTATAGGGTTTCCGAGGAGCGGCTGGTAAGTTTGAACCGCTAACCTTGAGGTTCAACCCGACCTTACAGCACCACACCAGGACTCTGTAAACAGGTACCTTGTTTTTAACCTATCAATATGAAGTGGAGAAAGAAATCCTAGCCAGAACTTGAAAAGATGGGACTCTTCGGTAAATGTAGAAAGCTAATCTCTTTAATCATGTGATGATTTTTTATAAATGTAAAACTCCTGACACTCAATTTTTCTTTTTGTTGTTTAGCTAATTTTCCTGAAGAAGTAGTCGACAATCTCCCAGCTGATGTATCCACTGGCATTTATTACGGTTGGGCCAGTGTTGAAAGTGGAGATGTACATAAGATGGTGATGAGCATAGGATGGAACCCATACTACAAGAATAAGAAAAAGTCCATGGTAAGAATTGGGTTTTGTTCTGTGCTATAGTGAAAGATGAGATGCTGAGTTAGAGTCAGTATTGGGTGCACATAGAATTCATCAGTGGTATCTACATTGTAATTAATACGTAAAAGCTTTTTTCATAAAATTTATTTCAAGTTAACATAACTCATTTGTCATGGTGACTTGGTTAGGCTAGAACTGCGTGCTACAGGGATGGTGTTTTCTGATGGAATTGCACGTTTACACAAGGGATGTGTTTTGTGTGTTGATTTTTAATACTACCTTGAGTAGGGTGTGCTCTTCTATCCTTGTTTTTCTTCACAGGACCCATACAGGGCAAGGCTAAGTACTAGACTGTGAATGAACCACAGGCTTGGCGGTTCAAGCCCACCAGCTGCTCCTTGGGAGAACCATGAAACTTTGTGCTCCCAAAAAGATTTACATCCTCGGAAGCCCTGTACAGGGTTACTATGAGTTAGAACTGACTTGATGACACTTATGTATTGGAGTCATGGTGTGGCGCTATAGGATGAACACTGGACTGTTTATTGCAAGGTTGGCTGTTCAAAACCACCAGCCACTCCTCAGAAACACTATACAGGATCACTATGAGTCAGAACTGACTCAATAGCGCTTAACAACACTCAGATAACAAATATTACTGTAGAGCTAGTTAAGGAATGCCTGTATAGGAGACACAATTTTTCAGTGTTTTAATTTTTTTGCCT
Organism: Chrysochloris asiatica; assembly: GCF_000296735.1. Classification (NCBI taxonomy): domain Eukaryota; kingdom Metazoa; phylum Chordata; class Mammalia; order Afrosoricida; family Chrysochloridae; genus Chrysochloris; species Chrysochloris asiatica. The sequence goes on along the minus strand of NW_006408532.1, from coordinate 23,355,757 downwards.
TTCTCTCCTAATGAAATATTAGACAGTTACAAAGTGCCTATTCAAGATTTTTTCCCTTTTTTAAAAAAAGATTGCCTGGCTGTGGCACTCCTTGAAAACCATACACAGGGTCACTATGAGTCGGAACCAACTTGACAGAGCCTAACAACAACAATTCTGTCTTTTGAACACTGTAAAGTTTTAAATTTTAATGTAATCAAATGTGTCATTTTTCTTGTGTGATCATTGAGTGCTTTTAATCCATGTCTATTCCAAAGTCAAAGATAACGCAGTAATTTTCTTCTAAAAGCTTGATTTGTCTCTCTCATCAATTTGGTTTTTGAGTATGGTGTAAAGTAGGAGTCCACAGGGAGTTTGGATAGCCTGCACAGACTCAGCCCTCCTTGGGACCAGTCAGCTACCAAGTCAGTGTCCCCACAGCCTCCCTCGTGTTTGATTTGCTAGAAAGACTTGTAGAACTCACTCAAAACTACTATTGTACAGTTACACTTATAGGGAAAGGACTCATGAATATCAGTCATGGGAAGAAATGCGTAGGAGAAGTCTAGGGGGCTTACAGTCACGAAGCCTTCATCCTCAGGGATGTGCTGTCGTCCTGCCTTCAATTGTTGCCATCCAGGGAGGCTTACTACTAGAGCTCTTAGCTCTAGAGTTTTCATTTAGATTCCATTGCATAGACATGATTGTTTGGTTGATCTATTGTTTTGCTCTTCAGCCCCACTCACCTCCCTGACCTTGGGTTAATGTCATTGTTATCACTGGACTTTTAGTCTTAACTTTCTAATCACAGCATATTTATCTTTTTGGTATGGCCAGCCCTCGCCCAAAGATAGGTGTTATTGGCCCAAGCAGCCATCTTTACAATTCTCTCAATAATGCTTTGTTATTTTCTTGTATATCTTAGTTTCCAGTTTGATTATTCAAAATTTTCCTGCAAAGAAAGAATGCAAGTCACATTTGTTGGTTCATAGTCACAAAGCCATAGGGGATCACCTATCTTTTACCACAAACCCTCAATTGCACATGAAAAACTCTGAGCCTTAGATAGGCTAGCTAGGCAGTTAGCAAAGGTGGAACCCCATACTGTTGATTCTGAATTCTACCTTTACCACAGTACTACCCTGAATCTCTTCTTACCCTGAATTTAGCATAATATATAGAAAGATGAAGCTTTCTGCTCCCGTCAGTATTTACAGCCTTGGAAACCCTGTACATGGTCGCTATGAGTTGGAACCGACTCCACGGCACTTAACAACATAAGTGATTTTAGCCCTGTTGTATGCCATCAAGTTGGTTCCGTTTCATAGTGACCCTATATAGGGTTTCTGAGGCTATAAGTCTTTGCAGGAGCAGAAAGCTTCATCTTTTTCCCCACTGAGTGGCTGTGGGCTCAAACTGCTGACCTTGTGATTAGATTTTAAGAGAAAAAATAAAACCTTAACCTAAAAGTTGTGTCTGAAATTTCCTTCCTTTTGCTCATTGGAACCATAGTTAAGTGCACATGGTGAATTTCTCATTTTAGTAAAGAGAGACTAAACTCTTCATTATTAGATTCAGATGTTTATATAATTTGCTCTTACTGCTTGTAGGTTTACTATTTTGAATAACTTAACTGTATGCTTATCTGATTTGTTGTTCCTGTTGTTAAAGTGCCTTCACGTTGGTTCCATTCATAGCGACCCTGTCTGTGTAGGGTTTCCGAGGAGCAGCTGGTGGATTTGAACTGCCAACCTTGTGGTTCAAACCAACCTTTAGATCCAGTGCTTATCCTACAGCATCACACCATGACTCCACTTATCTGATTGGAGATAGGTATTTCAGATTTAAGATCACTTGATAATGGTTTTCTACAGAGCACTAGAGTATGAACCACAGGGTTAGTGGCTTGAGCCCACCAACTGCTGCACAAGAAGAAGAGGAAGCTTTCTGCTCCCACAGAGACAGCCTTGGAAACTCTGTGTAGGGTTGCTCTGAGTCGGAATCAACTTGACGGCCCTTAGTAACAATATACCTCTAATATCATGTAGCATGTTTCTAAAATGTTAACACCTCCATTTCCACGATGCTAGTCTTAACTCTGGCCCTGTAGTTTAAAGTGCCTGATGTTTGAACTCAAAGATCAGCAGATCAAGCTCACTAGCTGTTCCTTGGAAACCCTATACAGGGTTTTTAGGGGTTGGATTCTACTTGACAGCACTTAACAAGTCCAACTCAGCTATTGTATTTCTATATTGTTTGGTTTTCTACCTGGTTTTTCTTCCTTTTGACTCAGATGTGTTGTTTACAGAATTCTACTAACGTGCAGGTGATGTATCTGAACTAGCAAGGTGCCAGCACCATTTTACATCAGTGGGGTCCTATACCTGTGTGTCAGAATCACTTCCTGATCAGGAACCTACATTGGCTGTCTTGCCCTCATATCAGTCTTAAGCTCTGCTTAACCCCCACAGATTTCGTTAACGTGGTGTTTATCTGAGACATGTACATCCTGAATGGCCTGAGAACTACTTTTCCCCTAATTGTTATGTTCCATCAAGTCAATTCCAACTCATAGGGACCCCTATATAAAGTTTCCTAGGAGTGGCTAGTGGGTTTCAACCACTAACCTTGCAGTTAGCAGTCTAGTGCTTACCCTACATTGGCACATCAGGACTCCCTTTTTTTTTTCCTTCCCTAATAGAATAGTTCACATTTTGCGCCTTCACTCTAAATGTCTGTTCAGCTGTCTCTTTTTGATAAGCGTGATGCTGCTACCTTCTTTAGTACCTATCCACTTTTTCTGTAAACAGTAAATCATACCAGATTTGTATGATCTCTCCTGGTAATATTTAAATGTAAGAGCAGAAATGAGTTTCTGCCCCTGCCCTTACATTTAAACATTGTAAATGTAATGTTGTAAATGTAAATCAAGGTGGAAGAATTCTGGGGGGAAATAACTGCAGTTAAAATATAAGTCTTTAAAATTTAATGAGAGTTGATTGCCTTATGTAAATTTATTCACCATGAACACAAAGATTTGAAGTATGTCTTCTAACATTTTAATATTCTAACACTTCTTGATGGTAGGAAACTCATATCATTCATACCTTCAAAGAGGACTTCTATGGAGAGATCCTCAATGTGGCCATCACTGGCTACCTGAGACCAGAAAAGAATTTTGATTCTTTAGGTAAGTTCTTGTTCAGATCTTTCTAAATATTGATAATGCAACTGCAGCTCCTTCGACTACCATGTCCAGTGATAACAGACCAGATAATATTAGAGAATTTAATGTGTGATGCAGTAGGGTAAGTACTGGATTGCTACCCACAACATTGGTGGTTCAAACCCACCATTCGCTCCTTGGAAACCCTATATACGGTCGATATGGATCAGAACTGACTCAGAAGGACTTAAAAACAACAGGCACAATTTTATGTTCTTTACATGAATTAACTAATTTCAGCCTTATAACAACCCTATTGTTAGGTGCTGCCAAATTGGTTCCAACTCAGAACCCTGTATAGGGTTTCCAAGGAGTGGCTGTGGGCTTGAACTGCCAGCCTTGTGGTTAGTAGCCAAGTGCTTGCACTGCAGTGCCACACCAGGACTCCTATAATAACCCTATGAGGTAGGAATTATTTTGCCCATTATTCCCAAATGAGAAAAATTGACACAAAGACATTAAGTAAAATCCACCCAATATTACAGTCTTTGTGTGGTGGAGCCTTGTTTCGAGGCTGAATTCTTGACCACCCTATGTGATGCTGCTTTTCTCCAACAGTCAATGAAATATTTTATATTTTAAGAGGTAATATACTCTGGTGAGTAATGGATACTTTGGAAATTCATTATAGTATGAGAAACCATATGTAAGCAAACATTTGAAATAAATGGTATCTCTGTTGTTTTAATTTGGGAGATGGGGTGAAATAAACATTTCTGGGGCACCTAACTGGTGGCAGAGATGCTACCAGACTGAGTCTTTGGAATTGGCTGAACAAAGGAAAAGTTAGAAAGCATGTTAGCAGTTTTTCACAATAAAAATTAATGTATTTCTCATAGCAAGTTGAATGTAATTAATGCTCACTTATGTGTTTGTCTTCTTCGTAAGATTTCACTTTGAATAGTGCACGTTTTTCTTTTGGACCGTGACTAAGTTCTCTTTATTTGTTGTTTTCTCTGCAGAGTCACTTATTTCAGCCATTCAGGGTGATATTGAGGAAGCTAAGAAACAGCTAGATTTACCAGAACATTTGAATCTCAAAGAAGACAGTTTCTTCCAGGCTCCCAAAAGCAAAATACTGAATGACCACCACTGAAAATCATCTTATGTATTCATTCACTGTTTTCTAGTATTTCACTGTTAATAACTATGCAGAATCACCTTGGGTTGTTTTTTTAAATCATTTTCCTACAGCTGTGAATTAAACCATGCAATGTTGTTACTCCATTATGCTTCAACTGTTTAAACCCATCATGCCACATACTAAACAGATACATTTTAAAAATCAAGTTTCTTTATTATATTAATGGAAACTCAAATCTTTTCAAATTGTACCACTAGAAAGGGTTTATGTTCTTAGGATGAAAATACATGTGTATAAGTATGGATGCAAGGACAAATCACTAGTTTGAAATAAGAAGGGTAATTCTCATGGTTAAATCCCAGCACGGGTACAGCATGTGCTGCTTTACAGAGAGGGTTTACAGAAGCAATGCACTGAAAACAGCCTTAGTAGTTCATTATAACCCTGTGGGGAGAAGTCCTTATTTGTACTTTTGAAATTGTACATTTAATTAGTCGTTTCCTTCATTAAGTTCAAATCATTGAACTCTTTTAACATTTTTTTATAAAGCTGTCGTAATTCTAAGGGCTTTTGACTTCCTCCTCCTTTCATGTTGATTATTTAAACCAAAAATGAATCTTGATCTATAGGTCTCACTTTGTGTTGGCAACACCTCTTTCCTTTTTAAAAGTAGACATTCTTCAACATTTTTCTTGATCTTTTTTCCTTTAAGTTATTACCAGTATCAGTTTATGTCTATTTATAATATCTTACAACTGTATACTCACAAAAGATTGGATTTGTGACAGCTTGTCCTTTTAGTGTGGACAGTGATTGTCATGTAGATATGTATTACATTTTGAGGAGCCTGAAGGGAACCTCAATATTTAAATGAACAAAGGAATTCATTTATATGTATTATATATAGGTTTCCTCAATATTTAAATGAACAAAGGAATTCATTTATATGTATTATTTCTTAACACAAAATGGATGCCCCTTCCCTGCTCAGGAAATTATTTGAGTCAATTAAAATATGAAATTATGATTTAGTTTATTTTTAATGTAACAGTCCTGTGCGATTCTAAACACATACACAGCTATAACATTGTAATTTCATGCCAGTCTAAATAGTACTTGTGACATAAACAAAAGGCATAAATAATAAAATTATAAATAATCATAATTTTATACATTTTTCCTCCTAACTGTATGATATTTTAGCCACTTGAATCTTGTTTATAGTGACAGAAATTTAAAATATTTTAGATTTAATAATTTAAGATTACAGATTGTTTTGGGCTCCTACTATATATTATCATTTACATTAGCATCAGATTTTGGTGTGTAAGGGACAGAAGCAGTATATAGAAGGCAGTTTTAAAGGCGATAATTTATCAATCTGTTGTCAGTTAATCAGCATACGGATTAGAATTGACTTTAATAAACTTGTTTATGAAGTATATAGAAAATGTCAACACATGTTAGACTAGGGGAAAACATGGATAAATTTAAGAATTTTCAGAAAATGTAATATTAGAAATCCAGTACTTGAAACAAAGATGCCTCAAATATCAATGAGTTTATAAAGCAAAGCTAAAAGCAAACATAATATGTAAAAACAGATTTGTGTTTGTTTTGACTGAATAGTTTGCTGCTCATTGTGTCACATAAGTGAAAGTTCTTTGTTACATTGTCTCCTTGCATTTCAATAAATAACCATTGCTTTTGAAAATCTTAGTGTACTGTTCAGGGGTTAGTTTATAGTATTACATTTACATTTTAAAAAACTTAACATTAATTATTGTACGAAATTATAGTAATAATCTATAATCAGTCAATATTTTCAAGCATTGAAATAAAGTTAGACTAAGTGATTTTTTTTCTTTCTGTATGGCAAGTTTGAATCTTTATATAAATCCCTACTTTCTGGTTTATGCTAAGGAAGCCATTCCTATCCCTTCTTTCTCCTCCTCTGTTTCAGGAGCAGAGAAACCAACTGTTTCTTTGACTGCTTGCAAACAATAAGACCCCAAGCACTACACAATAACCTAGGAGGTAGAAGGGAAACAATAAACATGTTAGTGGGCCAGTTGGCTGGGATGTCCCAGGAAACCATGACCCAAAGCCCTCATATGTGAGCTTATTTTTAAGCCTAGGAAAGAATGACTGATGATACAGGTATGTTAGAGACCCTAAAGAGCAGTTACAACAGTGCAGCAGGGAAGAAACTCTTAACAGCCTTGTGTTTAACATAATGAAATGTCTCCTCTTCATGAGTCTTGCCCTTTTTTGAGTTGATTGTATGAATCTGGGTTAATAGAGGGTTTCCTTCACCTTCACTGGTCCTCCACTTTACCAAACATGATGCCCTGCAGCGAACAGCCCCTCCTGATGAGGTGTCCTTAAGTAAATGAGTTGGAGGCTCTGGCAGTATTTTATGACCCATAGGGTTTTCCTTGACTAATTTTGAGAGGTAGTTTGTCAGGCATTTTTTCCTAGTCTATCTTAGTGTGAAAGCTCTTATAAAATCTATATGTGGCACTTTGGTGATGTAGCTTTCTGTATCAGCCATTTGCAAACCACAACATTAGGACAAACTTGACAGATGGGTGGTGCAGTCATAAAATTAAAGTATTGCATTTTCATAAAATAAATACAGCATGGATGAGAAGAAAGAAGGGTGCAAGAGTAGATGCAAAGGATTAATGTGAGAAAGAAATGCCAATCATTTCTGTTAGCGTGATAGATGTCTAACCAGAAAACACATTATTTAGAGACAGCAAGGTAAATAATTGAAAGGGTTGCAATTGGTTGCCTCTAAGGAGAAGGAGCTCTGGTAGTGTAGTGGTTATGAATCGGGCTGCAAACCTTAAGGTCAACGGTTTAAAACTACCAGCCAGTCCGTGGGAGAAAGATGAGGCTTTCTACTCCTGTAAAGATTTACACCCTCGGAAACCCTATACAGGGTGGCTATGGGTCAGAACCGACTCCACGGCATTTAACAACAACAAGGAGAAGGAAGACTAGAAGGAATAAAGAAGACCATAGAAGAATTGATGCTTTTCAGTTACGGTGTTGGAGGAGAATATTGAAAGTGCCATGGGCTGCCAAAAGAACAAACAGATCTGTGTTGGAAGAAGTGCAGCCAGAGTGCTCCTTAGAGGCCAGGATGGCTAAACTTCATCTCTCATACTTTGGACATATTGTCAGGAGGGACCATTCGCTGGAGAAGGATATCATATTTGGTAAGGTGGAGGGTCAGAGCAAAAGAGGAAAACCCCCAACAAGATAGATTGGCTAAGTGGCAGCATCTATGGATTTAAGTGTGGCAACAGTAGTGAGATTGGCCCAGGATTGGGCAGTGTTAACTTCTGCTGTGCATAAGGTTACTATGAGTCGGTACTGACTTGATGGCACCTAACTACAACAAGGAGAAAGAAAGAGGCCTGGTGTAGCGCTGTGGTTATTGATAAGCACTGGGCTGCAAGGTCGATTTGAACTACAAGACTGGCAGTTCAAACTCACCTTCTGCTTCTCAGAAACCCAGTACGAGGTTGCTATGCCTAAGAACCACCTTGATAGCATTTAACAAGGAGAGGGACAGGAGCTCTGATAGCAGAGTGGCTAGAAACCTTAGGGGGCAGCGAGTTGATGTTAATGAGGGAAAACAAGAAAAGGGGCTGAGATTGGTTGCACAGCTTGAAGGCAAATCAGTGTCACTAAAGTGCACATTTAGAAAAGGCTTCTGTTTTGCCATGTGTATTTTCATCAGCAACAAAATAGAATTTAAAAAGATGTGTTTAGAAAGAGGCTAAAAAATGAGGAAACAGGTTGAGATTCTGTTTAAACGCGCCCACTTGCCAATGACTTGCTTCCGATACATGGTTGACTTCAGACTAGAACTTTGCTCCATAGTGTTTTTTTCCCCCAATATTTAAAGAAGTTTTAATTGTGAATTGCGTTAAAATTTGCTGGGCAGATTATCAGTTTTACATTCCAAAATCTTATTTTGCTTCATTGCAATTATTACAATCCCCTCCATGTACCAACAGTCAACAGTATTTACCTCTATCCCCCATCCCCCCGATTTTAAGGTTTTCATTATAGATTGAGTGAAAGTTTACAGGGCAGATCATCAGTTTTACTTTTAACAAATCACATACCTTGTTTCATTAAAATTATAATCCCCTCCATGTACCATCAGTTAAAAGTATTTCTCACTTTAGCTCTTTTTTAAAAAAACCACTCAGGCAATATATAATAATTTACACCTCCAAAGAGCACGTTCTGCAAGTCTGCCTCCTGACCACTAGCTCTCAGTCCCTTTCTTCCCATGAATCTGGAGTCCTCAGCCACTCACCCTCTCCATGTCCCCATCTCTGCCTCCATCACAGGTGTCGCTGCTTTCTCTGGACAAGGTCCCGCACTCTGTTTGTGCTCTCCTCCCTTGATGGTCCTAGGACCCCCTGTGTCTGGTTTGCTCTTCTGGCAGTTCATAGTACTCAGTATTCTTCAACACCATAATTCAAATTCATCGATTCTTCTATGGGTTTCTTTATTCTACTTTCATATGCATTTGAGGTGATTAAAAATACTATGGCTTGTTTGTTTGATTCACACAGTCAAATGCCTTTGCATAGTCAATAAAGTACAAGTAAACATCTTTCTGGTATTCTCCGCTTCCAGGCAAGATCCATCTGATTTTAAGAATGATATCCTTCATTCCATGTCTTCTGAATCCAGCTTGAATGTCTGGCAGCTTCCTGTTGATATACTGTTGCAACCATTTTTGAATGATAATTGTCTTCAGTAAAATTATATTTACTTGTGTTAATAATGATATTGTTTGATGGTTTCTGCACACTGTTGTGTTACCTTTCTTTGGAATGGGCAGGTAGCTGTCTTTCAAGTTTCTTAGTTGAGTGAGAACCTTCAGTGCTGCATCAGTTTATTGTTAACAGTTCAATTTGTATTACATCAATTCCTGGAGTCTTGTTTGCTGGCGGTGCCTTTTGGTGCATCTTGGGCTTCTTTCTTTGATACCCTTGGTTCTTGATGAGCATTTCTTTCCCAGTTATATTTTGAGTGCCTTCCAACCTGAGGGACTCACCTTCTGGCACTATATCAGTGATCTGCTATTCATAGGTCTTCCCGTGGCTAACCTTTCAGAACTGGTCTACCTCTCCTTCCTACCCTTAGTCTGGAAGTCCTGCTATAACCTGTCCATCATGGATAACCTTACTGATATTTAAAATTCTGATAGCATAACTTCCAACATCACAGCAACACACAAGCCACCATAGTACTATCAACTGACAGATGGGTGGTTGCTGTCTATAGTAAAATCTCATTTTAGGGGCTGGGTTGTAAAGTCAGCAAGCATGGCCCAAACACAATACTATGATTAAAAATTACTCACAAAAACTTAACTTTAAACTGTAAACCAAGGCCCTTTGAAACTCTGACCTAAGGTTTAATTATTTTATCTCTCTTTGCATTTGAAGGAACTCTGATGGCACTGTGGGATATACACTGGGCTGCTAGCCACAAAGTCTGAGGTTCAAACCCACCAGCGGCACCCCATGAGAAATATGAGACTTCCTGCTGCCGTAAAGATTTATAAGCTCTGAAACCCTCTATAGTGGCCCTATGAGTGAGATTTGATTTTCTAGCAGGAAATTTGATATATATAGATATATAGCTTTATTTTTTTGGTTTTGCATTTTGGCTAAGGCTATCTTTCTGGAACAGTGTAGCTTGAGCAACAAAGGTAGTGAGTAAAAGAATACTATTTTCTCCCTTATGTTATTGCATAGTTGAATTCTCTGCAGTTAAATACAAGTATTACACAACTGAAGTGGAATATCTTTGATATTTTCCCAAAGCTGTCAGCTCTGAAGTCTCATGCATTATCCTATCAGTAAGAAATTGATCTGTTTAGAATTCCATCTTAATCTTAGGATCACTTTTGGTCTCTCTGAGCCTTCAAAGTATTTCCTATGTCTGCTTACAGATTTGAGAGCATTTCAATGTATGTAAGGTTCTCTGGAGTCCAGGTGTGGCACTCTAGGATAAGCATTAGACTGCTAACTGCAAGGTTTGTGGTTCAAACTGTTAGAAATGAATCCCGATGTTGCATAAAAGACACTCAGTGAGACTAAATTACTTTGGCAAAGCAAAATTTACTCCTGCAAGAGGGTGAGTACGCATAGCTGTACATACAGGAACAGGCCAGCAAGCACACCAAGTGAGCAGTCCACTCGGGTTTTTAATCCCTGACAGAGTCTCAAGGCTGTGTCTCACCCCATTGGTTAGGGTTTTGACTGCACAATCTAGTGCCTTACCTGGTTGACTAGTTCAAATTTTTAAGGCACGCATTCCTACTTTTGTTGTTAAGTGCCATCGAGTCGGTTCCGACCCATAGCGACCCTGTACAGGGTTTCCGAGGGTGTAAATCTTTACGGGAGTAGAAAGCCTCATCTTTCTCCCACGGAGCGGTTGGTAGTTTCAAACCGCTGACCTTAAGGTTCGCAGCCCGATTCGTAACCACTACGCTACCAGAGCTCCTACTTTAGGAAAAGAAAAAGAGAGTGACCATAAATTCTTTACTCCAGGAATTAACAAAAGAAAAAGAGAGGGATCATAAATTCTTTACTCACTTCAGGAAGTAACCAAAGAAAAAGAGATCATAAAGTGTTTACTTCAGGAAATTAAAAAAAAAAGGTTACCTGAATACAATAAACAGGATTATAATAAATAAATAAATATATATATATATTCCACACACACACACACACACAACTCACCAGCCGCTCCTCAAAAACCCTAGACAGGGTCGTAGTGAGTCAGAACCGACTCCATGGCACAACACTCGACTACACTGATTCTATCAAATGAAACTTTAGTTTTTTTCTCCCAAATCCAATCAAACTTAATACTAGCATTATGAGATTCCCACCAGAATGAAAAACCAGCCTTTCCCCTGCCCTCACTTTAAACATGAATTGGACTGCTAGTCACAAGGTCAGCAGCTCAAATCTACAAGCTGTTTGTTCCCAGGAAAAAAATGAGGTTTCTGTTCCCATAAAGATTTATGGCCTCTGAAACCCTAAACAGGGTCGCTGTGAGTCAGAAGTGACTTAATGGCGCACAACGACCACCATCACTACCACTTCACTCTAAACAACCAATCTGACCTTGGAGCTGGGTTTGAGGGATTTTATGAAGGTTTAGGGAATGGAGGGAAATGATAGCTTGGATTCTCAGTGTTTTTGAAAGCCTTACTTTGTCTTCTTTTAAGACAGTCTTACAAAGAGATAGATAATATGGAATATCTTTATTACTGCAGCAACTCAACTGCAGTACAGATAACATACTCTGTAATATTTTACAAGTCAAACTTAGATAAACGAAATGTATGTTGATCACTCAAAGTGAGGTCCTCATGTTTTACTGAAGAGATTCATGATTTGAGGGCTTCCATTGTGTGGCACTGTAGGTTAATGTGTTGGACTGCAAAGTTGGTTTGAACCGCAAGGTTGGTGGTTCAATTTCACCAGATGCTCCTTGGAAATCATATACATGGTCGCTATGGGTCAGAACCGACTCCAGGCACTGGAAAACAATTCTGTCCCCATTTGGTCTGTTAAGTGCCATCGAGTTGTTCCTACTCAAAGAGACCCTACATTGGCTTTCAGAGTTTGAACTGCCAACTTTATGGTTCAAACTGACCTTGTGGTCCAGTGCTTATCCTACAGTGCCCCACCAGGTCTGCTGGCCTGTAAATATTAGCTATTACAGTAAAAGGATCTTCAATGTACTTTTTTTTTTTTAATGTTTTATTGTGAATTATGTAATAGTTTACATGGGAGAACATCAGTTTTACATTCATCCTATCGTATATCGTTTCATTGCCATGGTTACAATCCGTCCATGCATCATCAACCAACCAAAGGGTATATACTACAAGTCTGCCCCCGGGTCATCAGCACACAGCCCCTCTCCCTCTCTGGATCTAAAGTCCCCAGCTGCTCCATTGCTCCACGTCATCGTCTCTGCCTCCATCTCAGGCATCACTGCTTCTCTGGGTAGGATCCCGCTCTCCACTCTTCTCCCTTGATTGTCCCAGGGACCTCTGCTCCTAGACTGAAAAGTTAATCACTCTCCTCCTTGCTATAAAACGTCTACCTGTACATTTCCAACCCTCACAATCAGTCCTGATAACAATTATTCACTATTGTATCACAAGAGACTTATCCGCATTTCCTTTCATCAGCCCCGCCCAGACAGATTGGATACTACTCACTGAGATTCTACTTTCCTCCACACCCTCTGGAAAGCTTGCCTTTGTAGCTCCCTCCCCCCCCAACCCCATTTTGGGTAGCCAATGTCCAAATTGCCCATCCCTGTCTACTCTGTGTATCAAGGGGGTGGGAATGATCCTTGCTGTAAAGATTGTTCCCTCTTTTGAGCTATTGCATCCATAGGTGTAGGTCAAGTTCATCAAATTATATCAGATCACTCTTTTGTTGTTGTTGAGATCTGATAATCCAGTCATTGAATCCAGGTCAAGTGGGTATTATCTGCACGTATGGGTGTTTTCAATGTACTTTTATTTACATTATTTTTGTTATGAATTGAATTGTTCTCATCCCCTCCTCACCAAAGGAAAAGAAAAACAAAGCTTGTCTTCTTTAGTCTCAATCTCTATACATGTGGAAAGGAACTCTGATGATGCAAAGGTGATGTGCTCAAGTGTTAACCAAAAAGTTGATGGTTTGAATCTACCCAGCACTCTGTTAGAGAAAGACCAGGCAATCTCCTTCTGTAAAGATTAAAAAACCAAAAAGCGAAACTTGTCATCAAGGCAATTCTGACTCCTAGTAACCCTATGGGACAGAGTAGAGAGGACCAATAGGGTTTCCATGGTGACAAATCTGTATGGAAGTAAACGGCCACATCTTTCTTCCTCAGAGTGGCTGGTGGGTTCAAACCACCAACCTATCAGATAGCAGCCAAGCACTCAACCACAGCCATAAGGACTTCTTTTATAAAGATTGTTGCTGTTAAGTGCTGTTGAGTTGGTTCTGACTCATAGAGACCCTATATAGGGCTTCCGAGGAGCAACTGGTGAGTTTGAACTGCTGACCTTATGGTTCAAACCAACCTTGTGGTCCAGAGTTTATCCTATAGCACCACACCAGGACTTGCAGCCTAGAAAACCCTATGAGGCAGCTCTCTGTCACATGGGGTCATGACTCCACGACATCCAACAAAAACATACATACCTGTGGATGTAATCCCATTTGAGAATAAGGTTTTCTCTGTCATGTTAATGAACCTGTAATTGTGTGTTGTTGTTAAGTGCTGTTTACTCAGTTCAGACTCACAGAGGCCCTGCATGTATAGGGTTTCTGAGGAGCAGCGGGTGGATTTGAACCACCCCTCTTTTGTGATCCAGTACTTATCCTACAGCGCTACACCAGGACTCTGTCATGGTACCCCATCCTAAATCCTGAGTGTCCATTTCTGAATTATAAGATGCAACCTAGACAGAGACAATCTGGTTGAACCAGGTAAAGATAGATGTCAAACTTTGTGCCTATCACTAACCAAAAAACCAAAAACCCAAAAACACACATAAGAAACAAAATCCACTGCCATCGAGTTAATTTCAAATAGAGCTACTCCTTATGGCTTTCAAGACTGTAAACCTGTATGTGAGCAGATGGCCTCACCTTTCGCCAGAAGAGTGGCTGTTGTGTTTGAACCACCAGTGTTTTTATTTGCAGCCCAATACTTAACCCACAGTGCCACCAGAGCTCCTCAAGATCACCATGGAACCTTATAATGCTGAGAAAGATCTTCCCCAGACGCTGCATACAGAGAGAGATCTTGCCTTTTCTACCTCTAGAGTTGGTGCCCTGATTTCAGACTAACTTTCTGAACTATTAGGAAAATAAATTTATCTTCTGTATGGTTTCCCACTTACGGTATTTCTTTTACAACAGCGCTAGGAAACTAAGTCATCTTCATTGTTCCTCACAGTAAGTCGGATACATCTAGCTAGATGTTTTGGTCACCACATTCCAGACAAAGAAACTGGAAGTCAAAGATAAACTCAGACCAACTCAAGTTGTGTAGCTAGTAAATTTCAGAGCTAGAATGGAAGCCAGGTCTTCAGCCTACTGCATGAGGAAACACTCTTGGTAGAAGCAAGCTTAGCTGCCATGCACTGGAGATGTATAGTCTTGTGTATAGGCTTGTGACCCTGGGAGCTGTGGGTGATGGGATGAAGAGTGGGGACCACCACCACGCTCACCTGTTAGCAGCACTTTCTAGACATGGCAGCTCCACCCTTAGTTTGACTCTGGGTTCTACTGGCCAGATTATTCCAGGCATAAGGATCAAATGAGCAAATAATACGAGAAGCTGGGTTCTATGAAGAAAAACGTGGCATCAGGATTGGAGGAAGACTCATTAACAACCTGTGATATGCAGATGATACAACCTTGATCGCTGGAAGTGAAGAGGACTTGAAACATTTACTTATGAAGATTAAAGAGCACAGCCTTCGATATGGATTACACCTCAATGTCAAGAAAACAAAAATCCTCACCACTGGACCAATAAACAACATTCTTATCAATGGAGAAAAGATTGAAGTTGTTAAGGACTTCATTCTTCTTGGATCAACTATCAACACTCGCGGAAGTAGCAGTCAAGAGATCAGACGACCTATTGCACTGGGCAAATCTGCTGCACAGGAACTTTTTAAAGTATTGAAGAGCAGAGATGTCAGCTTGAGGACTAGGGTGCGCCTGACCCAGGCCATTGTGTTTTCAGTAGCCTCATATGGATGCAAAAGCTGGACAGTGAATAAGGAGGATCGTAGAAGAATTGATGCCTTTGAGTTGTGGTGTTGGAGGAGAATACTGAGGGTGCCATGGACTGCCAAAAGAACCAATAGATCTGTTTTGGAAGAAGTGCAGCTAGAGTGCTCCTTGGAGGCCAGGATGGCTAAGCTTCGTCTCTCCTACTTTGGACATGTAGTCCGGAGGAAACAATCGTTGGAGAAGGATGTCATGCTGGGTAGGGTGGAGGGTCAGAGAAAAAGAGGAAGACCCCCAACGAGATGGATCGACCAGGTGGCATCATTGATGGACTCGGGGGTGGCAGCAGTGGTGAGGTTGGCCCAGGATCGAGCATTGTTTCGTTCTGCTGTGCATGGGGTCGCTATGAGTCGGTTCCGACTCGATGGCACCTGACAACAACAACAACAACAACAACAACAACAACAACAACAAAGGATCAGATTAGCAAAGGCAGAGCTCAGGCTTTTATCAGAGCCAGCGAACAGAAACCTTAAACAATTTAACATACTGTGGACCAGAAATAAGGTCTCTTGAGTTAGGAGTACTCAGGAAATGTCAGGTTCCAGTTCACACAGACTAGACCAGAGAGGTCACTGAATGTTAGGGGACAGAGTGCCAAGTTTAAGCCCATATTCCACTTCACTTGGCCATTCATCTTTTGTTGTTGTTCCTTATAAAGTTCTGTTGAACATGAAGTCTCCATTGTTATCCCAAAACTCTCATTGCTTATTCCAAACTCCAAATCTTTGCTCACTCTCTTCAGTAACCCCCGTGGATCCACAATCCAGCTATTGGCAAGAGAATGCTAAACTGAAATTCTCCCCCTGCCCATAATATTGGAAGAGCAAGCCAATGGTAAAATCTTTGTAGTAAATGCTAAACCCCTCTTATTCTAGCTCTGTTTTGTTAGTTGCTGTCAAGTCGACTAACTCATGGCAACCCAGTTGGTTCAGAGTACCACCATTCTACAGGGTTTTTAAGACTGTGACCTTCTGGAAGAAGATAGCGAGGTCTGTCTTTTGAGGCACTTCTGGTTGGGTTTGAACTGCCAACCTGTCAGCTAATAGCTGAGCATGAATCATTTGTGCCACTCAGGTACACCATTCCATTAACAAATCCTCTAAACTCAGGGCTTGCTAAGAGATTGTGAAACCTGTTCTGTCAGGCTGTCACCCACTTCCTATTTGTGAAGGGTTGGAGTTGAAGAATTCTTTTGGAGAGAGGTCCAGGTAGGATGGGTGGTGTATGCAATGAAAGAATTGTTTAACAGTGATCTATAGGTAGAAACATGGATAGATAAATAGGCTGAATGGATGTGGCAGAGAGAGCGTGCATACACCCACAAATAAATGAAGGTTGTTTCTAACTCATAGCAACCCTGAATAGGGTTTCTAACGAGTGGCTGGTGGTAAACAGTCCAGTGCGTATCCTACAGCATCACACCAGGAAACCATATGAAGGTTGTTGTTGTTGTTAAGTACTATCAAGTCGGTTCCGACTCATAGTGACCTTACTTACATAGGATTTCCAAGGAGCGACTGATGAGTTTGAACTGCCAACCCTGAGGTTCAAACTGACTTTGAGGGTGAGTGCTTATCCTACAGTGCCACACCAGTAGATGGGTTTTTAGGGGGTGGAGGACAACAACACAAACAAGGTATATTCACCATGGAATGGTCAATCATTCAAAATCAAAAGGGCAACATTTTCCTAAGAACAAAAGTGAGACGGGGTAGGAAGGTGGGTGGAACGCAAACAGGAACCACAGGGAGGAAGTGGGATAACTGTTGTTGCGTGGAGGGGATTGTAATTATTGAGATGAAACAAAGTGTATAATTTGTTGAATGTAAAGCTGATGATCGCGTCTATAAACCTTTACTCAATTCACAATAAAAAGTTAAAAAAAAAAAATGTGTGTGCAGGTTTGTTTGTTTTTTCTACAGGAACCAAAACCCAATTGCCATCAAGGAGATTCCAACTCATGTCAACCCACATGTGTTTTAGGGTAGAACTGCTCCATGGGACTTTCAATGCCGGTGATCTTTAGGAAGCACATCAAAAAGACCAATGTTGTTGTTGTTATGTGCCATGGAGTCGGTTCCGACTCATAGCAACCCTGTACAGGGTTTCCAAGGCCATAAATCTTTACGGGAGCAGAAAGCCTCATCTTTCTCCCTCAGAACAGCTGGTAGTTTCGAACTGCTGACCTTAAGGTTTGCAGCCTGATTTGTAACCACTATGCTACCAGAGCTCCTTAAAAAGACCAATAAGGACCATTAAAAGATGACAAGAGTAAAAGTTTACACTTCAATTGCTATGCATGTTTGCAAGTTTACAACACACAAAGCACAGCCATGTTCATGATCTCAAATGACATGGCCACAAAAAGCCAAGATAGAAATGCAGTTGTCCTGAACTTGCAGATCAGCTCTCTTCCAATTATGTTTTTTTTTTTTAATATCTAAAAAGAAATTCTTTCTCTTCCATATCAAATCATCTACATCCATATTTTCCTTATAGCTACATGTCTTAGGGATTTTGAAGAGCTCTTCTTCTCATTTCCCCAAAGCTACCACCACCTTGAGCATCTGAATTCCTTGATGCACTTAGATTTGGAGGTAGATCAGTAGCAGATTTATTTTGCAAGCGTCTCATTGCTCTGAATGTATTCCATCAAGGTCGATTTCATGAGTGTGCAGTCTGTCCAGTTTCACGGGGCCACGCATTTGGTTCAATGTTCTACTATTGCCGTTTTGAAACTCTTATTAATCATTTTTTTAATAATGGTGTTTTAAAAACTCAGCATTTTATTTTATATTTGCTAAAACAAATACAACAAAATGATCTCCTATTCCACAATCTCTGGACATAATAGTCAGTGACACTGGTGATATTCGTTCTTTTCATGGTGCTAACATACTTGTTCTTGTCTTCGTTGTTCCACTCCCATTAATTTCAAACCCCAGACATCTAATCTTCTTATCATTGGTTTAAAGTAGCTGTTGAATATTTGATCTTAAATAGGTACTTCTTTTCTTTTAAAAAAAGGACACAATAGTTAAGGGTGGCAATCTTTACTTTATGAACTAGATTGTGACTTAGTTTAAAGATGACATCAGGAGAGAATGATAATTTGAAGTTAGAAGATAACTCAGGGACAAAGTCTTGGGAACTCCCCCAGCCTCAACAGCTTCAGAAAGTCTAGATTCATTAAAAATCTGAAGTTCTGTTCCATACTTTATTTTTCTTCCTTTCTGTTATTGTTTCTAAGTGCTGTGGAGTCTGTTCCAACTCATAATGACCCTGGATGGGCTTTCTGAGGAGCAGCTGGTGAGCTTGAACCACCAAGCTTGAGATTCAAACTGACTTGGCAATCCAGCACATTAACCCACAGTACCATACCAGGACTCCATCCCTTTCTGTTAGAATCAATCAATTATCTCTCAGGCCAGAACACTCGGTAGTGGTAGCTAGGTATCATCTAGTTCTTCTGGTCTTAAGGTGAAAGAGGCAGTAGTTCATGAAGACAATTTAATGAACAGAAATGATCAATTGTATGAAGTCTAGTGTATTATTTGAACTCTTGGTGTGGTGCTGTATGATAAGCACTAGATTGCAAGATCAGTTAGAATGCAAAGTCAAATTCAAACCCACCAGTCATTCCAAGGAAACCCTATGTAGGGTTACTATGAGTTGGCACTGACTTGATGGCACTTAACAACAACCAAGTATATTCTTTATTTTCTTTCAGAGTTTTATTTCTGTGTTCTAAGAATTCTTTCCTTATCTAAAACTCACAAAAATTGTTGTCTTTTATTTTCTAGAATGTTTATAGATTGAATTTTATATTTATATGATTACTTTCAAATTAATTTTAGTGTATGGTATGATGTGAATGAACTAAGGGTTATGTTTTGTTACATGAATGCAGTTCTGTTGAGGATATACAGAAAACCGCAAGCATCAATTTTTCAGCTGATGATTGACTTTTTTTTTAATGTTTTATTGTGACTTATATGATAGTTTACATGAGAGAACTTTAGTTTTACATTCATTTCATCGTATATTATCTCATTGCCATGGTTCCAATCCCCTCCATGCATCATCAACCGACCATAGGGTATACCCTACAACCCCCCACTCCCCCACCCCCCAGTCTTCAGCACACAGATCCTCTCCTTCTCTGGATCCAAAGTCCCCAGCCGCTTCATCACTGCACGTCATCATCTCTGTCTCTATCTCAGGCATCTCTGTTTCTCTGAGTAGGGTCCCGCTCTCGGCTCTTCTCTGTTGATGGTCCTAGAGACCTCCGCTCCTAGACTGGAGAATTAATCACTCCCTTCCTTGCTACAAAACGTTTACCTTTGCATTTCCAACCCTCATAATCAGTCTGATAACAATTATTCTCTACAGTATCACAAGTGACCCATCTGTATTTCATTTCATTAGATCCGCCTAGACAGATTGGATAGTACTCACTGGAGATTCTGCCTTCCTCCATGTCCCCTACCTCTAGGTTCCCTCTTGAAAGCTTGTAAGCCAGTTACTTCTTGCCTTTGCAGTCCCCCCCCCCCTTTTGGGTATCCAATGTCCAAGTTGCCCATCTCTGTCTACTCTGTGTGTGGAGGGGGTGGGAATGTTTCCTGCTATAAGGATTTGTTCCTTCTTTTGAGTCACTGCATCTGTAGGTGTAGGTCAAGTTCATCAAATTGTATCCGATCACTCTTTTTTTTCCCCTCTTCTTTCTTCTCCTGGTTGAGCTCTGATCATCCAGTCATCTGATCCAGGTTTATTAATCATTTTTATACCACAAATTCAGTGACCTGTCCTGAAGGACAAGTTAGTTTTCTGAGAAACCAAATCCAGATGGTTGGCCTGAGAACATTGTTTGCTTTCTCTCTGTTCCCATGCCTGCCTAGGATAGATGCCAGGTGAACAGGGAAAGGATGCTGTGGTTGTTGCACCTTACAATTTACCACCGGTTTTCCTTTAATCCTCAGAATCAAGGGTCAGGAGGCAAGCCTACTAAAGACCACCAAAAATCCACGTGTAGAAAATGAAATTGATTAGACAGCAAATAACTCTTTAAAAGTGAAAATCACCAGAACAACAGAACGGAGAAATGATCTAGATGCTATCCAGCCACAAAGAAAGTTAAATCAAGAAAGGGCATAGCATGGAGTTTGGCCAAAAGGATTTGGGGGGATAAAAATGTCAATCCCAGGTGAAGGGATAAGGGAACCTACACTGTTCTTAGGAGCATCCTAGAGGTTAAGTCACAAAGATTTCATGATTCCTGACAACCCAAGAATGTATCTCACTAAAGTCCCTTTGTGGAGTTCCTGGTGTGGCGCTGTAGGATAATGTACTGGACCTAAAGGTTGGTTTGAATCACAAGGTTGGTGGTTCAAGCTCACCAGTTGCTCCTCAAAAACTCTATACAGGGTCACTATGAGTCAGAACCGACCTGATGGCACTTAACAACAACAGCAAAGTCCCTTTGATCGCTCCTTTGTCAGGATTCTACCTTTGCCTAGTCATGTCCTGATCAGCAATTCGATCTGGTTTCTTTATCCTGTTGTTCCAGATAAAGATCCTTACTGAAAACACAGTGGCTTGACAAGCTTGCTGGCCTGACACCTGGACTCTGGAGTCCAGGCCAAATACAATCTTTTGACAACCCTGCAACACCCAGCCTGTGGGTTTTAACTTGTTTCCACCCATTTGGCTGAACTTCTGATCTCCTGTCCCTGCAGGCCACCCTTAGCACAGATTCCATTCTAACTGCTATCTAAAATCCTGGCTATGTCTGTGTCACCACAAGGGGGGGTTGACTGGCTGCAGTGACATGGAGAAACGTGACAAGCTGTAATGCTGTTCCCAATTCCTAGCCATCTGGGAGTGGAAAGAAGGCAAAAGAGAATATTTTCATGATTTTCCACCTTTATAGTTCAGATATGCAGATGACACAATCTTGCTTGCTGGAAGAGAAAAGAAAGGACTTGAAATACTGATGAAGAGTAAAGACTGCAGCCTTCAGTATGGATTGTACCTTAAACTAAAGAAATCACTAATCCTCACAACTGAACCAATAAATAAATGGAGAAAAGATTGAAGTTGTCAAAGACTTCATTTTGCTTGGACCCACAATTGTTGCCAAACCGAAACGAGGATTTGCTGCCTGTTACTGTGGTCAATCAGAGATGGGGAGAGATCCCATCCAAGCTTCATTAACAGAAAGCTAGAAGTCTGAAAGACAGAGAGAAATAACTTCTCAAGACTGTCCTGTCCATTATGAAGAGCAGCCACATTATATAGGGTAAATTACATTTGGATGTACATCTATCTTAACAACAAGATCGCATTCTTTGCGAAAAGGAATCAATAAATCAATGAACTTCTTCAAACATTCTACCTTTAGGGTCTCAGCTGCTTAATTCCTGACATAAGTACCTGGGCTGGTTTAAGCACGTCCTGTTCTGCTTCTAAGACTATAAGGTCATTTTAGCTAATTTTTAAACTTCCACATTCGAGACATAATGACTAAACTGACTCCAGTTTGTTTAAGTCAGTAGTAGATCCACGCTATCACAATCAGTGTCCCTGGAAGCAGCTGTCAAGAAATCAAACGATATGTAATACTGCATTGGGCAGATCTGCTGCAAAAGACATCTTTAAAGTGTTAAAGAGCATAGATACCACTTTGAGGACTAAGGTGCGCCAGACCCAAGCCATGGTATTTTCAAATCGCCTCATATGCATTTGAAAGTTGAAAATGAATAAAGAAGTCCATATAAGAATCGATGCATTGTAATTATGGTGTTGATGAAGACCATCAAAAGTTTCATGGATTTACAGAAGATCAAACGAATCTGTATTGTAAGAAGTACAGCCAGAATGCTCCTTAGAAGTCAGAAAGGGAAGACTTCATGTTTCATACTTTGGACGTGTTGTCAGGAAGGACCTGTCCCTGAAGAAGGACATCATGTTTGGTAAAATGGAAGGTCAGCAACAAAAGAGGAAGATCGCCCCTCCTCCACCAACAAGACGGACTGGCACAGTGGTAGCAACATGGGTTCAACCATAACAATTGTGAAGACCAATGGTGCAGGACTTGGTGGTGTTTTGTTCTGGTGTGCATAGTTGCTATGAGTTGGAACAGACTTGACAGTGCCTAACAACAACTGCTCTAGTAGCGTAGTGGTTATGAATTAGGCTGTGAACCACAAGGTCAGCAGTTCGAAACTACCAGCTGCTCTGTGGGAGAAGGATGAGGCTTTCTGCTCCTGTAAAGATTTACAACCTCGGAAACCCTGCTCAGGGTCGCTACTGGTCGGAACCGACTCGACAGCACCAAACAACAACAACTGCAGCAGTTTAAATAGGTCCATTTTTCTGACTGTTCTCAGGACATTTTTCAAATCCTGTATCCTAAGGATTTCTCTATATGGAAATGGACCCGGAGAAAGACGGAATAGTTTTTCTCTCTTTAAGTGTACGCAGCACACTTTTAGGATTATTTGTGGCATCGTAACCAAGCTCTAATGTTTGAACCTTTCGAGATTTGGGCATACAGGAGTTTCTTGTAGCAGTATGGGTTCTCTTAAATGATCAAGCCATAAATAGGATTTCTAGTAAGAAACTACGCTTCTGTGAATGGAGCTATGGTTGGTTTTTAGAGTGAACAGCTATGGGAAGATACATTTCAGTAGCTTTCGACTACTTAGCCAGTGTTTATTGAAGTGAAAATCCTTGAACAAAACTTATTTTTTTAGTTGAGCAGAAAAATGAATTTTACTCTCTCCTTGATTTGGAGCAAATCACTGTTTACATTTTGAAAGAAGGAGCTCTTGTTTCTCTATATCTGCTGGGAAATCAAGTAAGGAAATCCAGGTAATAATCTGGTTACTTAAAACCACTCATTAGAGTGCATTTGCCTTGCTGAAGAGAAAGGGAAGGCTTTGTTAGCCAGGCTGAGTGGGAGTGCCTTCTGTTTCAGCTTAAGTTTATAAGCAAGTTAAGTCTACTTTTCTCCCTTTCATGTGATCTTGCTTAACAAAACATTAAAAATTATTGGTTTGTGTATGGAGACGATTAACAAGCTAACACTACTAATGAAATGACAAGATGGGGTGTCCTGAGCAAGGCTCAATGCATATGTAATTTCTTTTAATCCTCACAGAAACCTTTGTTGTTGTCATTAAATGCCCTTGAGTCAGTTTCAACTCTAAGCGACCTTGTGTGTTTCTGAGGAGCAGCTGGTGAGTTTGAACCACCAAATTTGCAGTTCAACTTGACCTTGAGGTCGAGTGCTTATCCTGTGGTGCCACACAGCAACCTTGTTGTTAAGTGCCTTCGAGTCAATTCCAACCCATAGGACCCTGTATAGAGTGTCCAAGGAGCAGCTGGTGAGTTGAACCACCGACCTTGCAGTTCAAACGGCTTTGCAATCTGGCGCATTAACCCACAGCGCCACACACACCAACTTTGGAAGCCTAGAATTCAAGTTTTCCATACTTAGCAGATCCTCATAGCAGTTCAGTAACTGGAATTCCACTGCAGGGATCTTTAATCTCTAAAAGTATTATATTCCAAGCTCTGGTAGCGTAGTGGTTACGAATCTGGCTGCTAACCTCGAGGTCGGCAGTTTGAAACCACTAGCTGTTCTGCAGGATAAAGATGAGGCTTTCTGCTCCCGTAAAGATTTACAGCCTCGTAAACCCTGTGTAGGAACACTGAGTTGGCACCGACTCCACGGTACTTAATAACATCAACAACAATTTGTACTATAGCATCCTTATAGAAGCACATGGGAGTGGCGCATCTACTTATAGCATCACTCAAAAAGATTTTTACAAAGAAAAGAGCCCATAGTTCGAATAGTCTATGGATAGAACCAATGAGATGTAATAATTAAAATGGAAATGATGGCATAGTTCCTCAAGTTAGCATTGGATCAATGAAGTCCCGTCTTTTGACTCTAAAGGAGAACTTTTCTTCTTTTAAGAATCATGGGTGCCCTGGGAAACAAGAACACAAAAAGGAGAAAATTACATGGGTAGATAATTGTTGTTTTTCCTTTTTCAATTGCCGTGGACCCCAATGTGTGTCAGAGTAGAACCACAGGATTTTCAATGGCTGATTTTTCAGAAATAGATCATCAGACCTTTCTTCTGAGATGCCTGTGGGTAGACTGGAAACCTCCAACCTTTCTGTTAGCAGCTGAGTGAACTGACTCCGTGTGAAAAGGTAAGGACCACTTATCTGCTTGTTATTAAGAGCATTAGTGTAGCTGTACTGAGAACTTGAATAAAATGAGCACTGTCTGAGACACCCCTACACACACCCTAAGGCTCTTCTTGTTTATATTATTAATTACCATCTCTGTGTGAAGCCTGGTCCCTCTTTGTATAGCTTCTGAAAGAGTAACCACTCAGACAAACTAGCAGTTAACCCTTTGGTATGTTTATTACTGCACAGATTAGTGCTGATGCCAGAATGATAAGATTATAACTCACCTACACATATTGGCAAAGTGGCAGCATCAGTGGGTTCAAACGTGGCAACAATTGTGAGGTTGACCCAGGATCCGGCAGTGTTTCGTTCTGTTGTGCACAGGGTCGCTAGGAGTGGGTACTGACTCAATGGCACCTAACAACAACAACAACACATATAAATACTACTTGCAAAAGATATTTCAGTGGACACCATTCCTGTTTATGCGGGTGTCGAAAAGCCAGATTCCTGATAATAAAGGGACTTCTTCACTGTAGGATAAGTACTGGACTGCTAACCTCAAGTTCCAAGGTTCAAACCCACCAGCCACTCCTCGGAAACACGATAGAGGGTGGCTATGAGTCAAAACAGACTGAACGGCACCTAACAACAACAACTTTCTTTGTTTATATAGAAGTTTGTGAATTGGATGCAATCACTTCGGGGTGATGCTAGTAGCAAAACCGTATCTGCTCCCAGTCGATCTCCTCCTTCCCTGCCTTCTTCGGATGGCGGCTGCTTATGCTGGATGTGTGGCCAGAGACAGGTAAGGATCACGTGGAACCTCGGCAACCTAAGACAGAGCCAATGCCATGCTGCAATGAGTTTTAATGACAGGTAAGACGGAGGAATTCACACTGACCGCCTAAGACAGGCAACGTCCCTTAAACAAATAATAAATAAGGGGGAATCTGATGCAGACCGTGCAGACCCGGTCAGGAGGTCAAGCCCCTGTGGGCCCAAGCGTTGCAGACGGTCCAAACCATAGGCTCTGAGGATCAGACTTTAGCCACCTAGCAGACATAGCAAACTGTCCTTCATTTGATTATTCAGTTATGCTTGTTAGTAATCGCATACATGAGCCCTAGATATCCACAGATAAATGTAAAAACCTTCCCTAAAAGCCGAGACAGTAAATTCCAAAAAGGCAAAGTTTCCCCCCCGCCCCCTGCAAAAAAAAAAAAAAAAAAAGCTAAAGAGGATAGAGAGAAACACTGTTAACTGATGATGTATGGAGGGGATTATAATCAATGTAATGAAACAAGTCATATGAATGGTTGAATGTGAAATTGATGATGTGCCCTGTAAACTTTCACTCAATCCACAAAAAAACCTTAAAAAAACAAAACAAAACCGTATCTGCTTGCTACTTTTACTATAATGCTCCAGACTACCAAGTTTTTAGAACCTAAGGTCAGCAGTTCAAGCTCACCAGTTGCTTTTCGGAAACCCTATACAGGGGTTTGAACTGACTCAACAGCACTTCACAACAACAACATCAAGTAACTATGGGGGAATCCTGGTGTGGTGCTGTGGGTTAATGAGCTGGACTGCAAAGTTGGTTTGATCTACAAGGTCGGTAGTTCAAGCTCACCAACCGCTCCTCAGAAATCCTATACAGGGTTGCTACGGATCAGAATTGACTTGAAGGCACTTAGCAACGCTAACTAAACTATGGGGAGTCCTAGTGTGGCGCTGCAGGATAAGGCATTGGATAGCATGGTTGGTTGAAACTGCAAGGTTGGAGGTTCAAAGCCACCAGCTGCTCCTCGGAAACTCTAGAGAGGGATGCTGTGAGTCGGCACTTAACAACAACAACACTAACCAGTTGGCACAGGGCCTTTATCACATTTAGTGAAAATTGACCCACAATTTCAAGTTCTTGTGAAAAGTGTCAATTGACCATGGGAAATTCTGACTAGGTACTTACCTTCTTTTCCTAATGAGTTCTGAAGATTGACCTCAACCTTTAGGTCCTCTTTCTAAGACTCTCACCTGAGTTTTGTGCTCCAGTGATTTTATTGTTTTGTTTTGATTTCCAGTCTCCCTTGGGTTACAGTTGTTTGTACACATATTCTTTTTCTGTTTCATTATTAAGCTTTTGGGGAGCAGTTAATGTGTTTTGCTTATCTTGACCTTCTAGAATTTAACTTGCATCCACATAGGTTGTTTTTTTCGTACATAAACTTTTATATCTTGCTTATTTTATGCAACCTTTACAGTATATTTTATATAGTCTTTATAAGTGTACTTTTAACTGTTGTAAAGTACTTTTAAATAATAAATAAACAGAAAACAGATGCGTTTTGTTTTGTATATTTTGTGAGTGCTTTGGTTCTATTTATATTTCCCAAAGTAGAATTAGTGAATTCAAATAGAACAGACATTTAAAAGACTCTTGCTGTATTTTGTTAATGTCTAAGAGTTTTATGGTTCCTGATATGGGGTTGTGGGTTAATGTGACAGACTGCAAAAGCCATTTGAACTGCAAGGTCAGTGGTTCAAGCTCACCAGTGGCTCCTTGGAAACCCTAAATAGGGTTGCTATGGGTAGGAACTGACTAGACGGCACTTAACAAACAATAATAAGAGGTTTATTGGCTATGGTAGGAGGAATCTTAAACTAGACTTCAAAGATTTCCCACCAATAGGGCCATTATGAGTCCTAATCACATAGGTGGCAGTAGGTTTGGTTTTTGTTTTAATTCTCAGGACTATTAATATGATGCAAGGAGCTCCGGGAGTGTAGTGGTTACTACTTATCTCAAGGTCAGCAGTTTGAAACTACCAGATGTTCCACAGGAGAAAGATGAGGCTTTCTGCTCCTGTAAAGATTTACAGCCTCAGAAACCCTATATAGGGTTGCTGGTGTTGCGAAACCAAAAGGAGGGTTTGCCACCTGTCACTATAGTCAATCAGAGATGGGGAGAGATCCAACCCAAGATTTATTAACAGAAAGCTAGCAGTCTGGAGGATGGAGAGAATATTTTCTCAAGACTGTCCTGTCAATTATGAAGAGCAGGCACATTATATAGGGTAAGTTACATTTGGATGTACTTTAACATCAAGATAGTATTCTTTGGGGAAAGGAAACAATAAATCAATAAACTTCCTCAAACATTCAACTTTTAGGGTCTCAGCTGCTTAATTCCTTAATTATAAATGTACTTTAAACTGTTGTAAAGTACTTTTAAATAATAAATAAACAGAAAACAGATGCGTTTTGCTAACTACCTGGGTGGGTTTAAGCACATTTGTTCTCCTTTTCCTGTTCTCCTTCTAGGACCATCAGGTCATTTTAGCTAATTTTTAAACGTCGTCTTTTTCAGGGGCCTCATTTGAGACTTAATGACTAAACATTTTGTTTAGCTCGGTAGATCCATGCTATCTATCACTATGAATCAGAACCAACTCCACGGCACACCACCACCAGCCACCACCATTAATAGGATGTGATATCTTGCCTGTTACTTTATAATAAAAAGAGATTATCTGGGTTGGCTTAATCTAATCACACAAGTCCTTGAAAAGCGTAGAATTTTCTCCAGCAGATGGCAGAAGGGAAAGTCAAAATGATTTTGTTATAGATTGAATTGTGTCCTGCCAAAATGAGGGCACCTCAAATAGTTTGTAGGAAAATGTAGTTAAAAGGTAATGAAAGTTTTCCAAGAATTTTTTGAAGCTTCCTTGTATGTTTTGTAAATCCTAACCTTTATACCTGTGGGAGTCCTAGTGTGGCACTTGGGTTAATGTGGCACTGTGGCGCTGGACTGCAAAGTTGGTTTGAACTGCAAGGTCAGTGGTTCAAACTCATCAGTAGCTCCTTGGAAACCTTATGTAGAGTGGCTAAGGGTTGGAACTGACTCGATGGCACTTAACAACAACAACAATGCCTGTGGTTATAACACCATTTTGGAATAGGTTGTCTTTGTTATGAGGCCAATTAGTGCAGGGTGCACCTTGAGTTATTTTCTTTTTAGTTATAAAGGAGGTTCAAACAAACAAACCAGTGATGGGGGATGATCAGTGACAAGCCACATGCAGGAAACAGGCAGAAGAACAAGAACCATCGCCCAGAGTCAGCAGAGAGAAAGCCTCCCTCTAGCGATAACATCCAGATTCTAACCAGGGACCTTGGTCCTATAGCCTCAAGACATCAGAACAAGCTTGGAAAGGGGTTCTTCTCCAGATCTTCCAGACGATAGCCCAAGTAAGGATGGAACGATTAGAAGAAATAAGAATTGCTGAGTCACACAAACAGACTGGGTCTGAAATCAGTGACTTTGGGCAATTATAGATAAAGAAACTAAGATCTCCCTGTAAATATTTTGCATTCTTATTATAAACCAATAAGACAGCAAAGATGACTCAGTGTAATCTAACCAGGATAATGTTGTTGTTGTTAACTACCGTAGAGTCGGTTCTGACTCATAGTGACTCTACACAGTGTTTCCGAGGTTGCAAATTTTTACGGGAACAGAAATCCTCATCTTTCTCCTGCCGAACAGCTGGTAGTTTTGAACTGCTGACCCTGAGGTTAGCAGCCCGATTCGTAACCACTATGCTGCCAGAGCTCCTTGAATGATGCAAAATTGTTTTTTGCTTGGGAACCCATGTCTCCCTCACTCTTAGCCTATAGAGTTCCAGTGCATGTGACATTGTCTTCAGCAGGGTTGTGTATATAACAGCGTCTACCTTTGTTCCCTTTTAACTCTTGCCTTCTTCTTTGTGTCTTCATCTGCCTTGATCATTCTTCTGCCAACCTTCCTCTTATTGTATATTGCCATGCTCATCACCCAAGTTAACATGTGTCTACCCTTGAACCTGGTCTTCGTGTGATGCTGTAGGATAAGCACTGGCCAGTAAGTGCAAGGTTGGCAGTTTAAACCTACCAGCTGCTCTTCAATTTATCCATTCTTCCTTTGATGGACATTTAGACTGCAATGAACATGGGTGTGTGTGTGTTTGTTGTTATTATGTGCCGTGGAGGCGGTTCCGACTCATAGAGACCCTGTACAGGCTTTCCGAGGCTGTAAACCTTTATGGGAGCAGAAAGCCTCATCTTTCTCCCGCGGAACAGCTGGTAGTTTCGAACTGTTGACCTTGCAGCTCACAGCCCGATTCGTAACCACTACGCTGTGTGTGTGTGTGTGTATGTGTGTATAGTATATATACACACATATATATATATATTTGTGTCAAGTAGAGGAGTTGCTGGGTCATAAGGTATTTCTCTTTCCATCTTTTTGAGGATGTGTCACACCATTTTCACAGTGATTGCACACCATTTTAGAGTCCCACCAGCAGTGTATAAGTGTTCTAATCTCTCAACACCCTTGCTAACCTTGGTTGTTGTCTGGTTTGTTTGTTTTTTTTAATTTGTTACGAATGCTAACATGATATCTTATTGTGGGGTGTTTTTTTTTTCTTTTGGTATCATTTTATTTTAAAATCAACTCTTAAGAAAAGTCAAATACTTCATTTTTCTATGCAATCTCCTTGCTTTCCAATACATTTTGTCCATCTGTCCACAAGCTTCTGTATTCCTTTATTACAAAATGTTGTAGATTGATCTGAGAAACATGAATGCACTGCAGTCTTCACTTCTTCATTAGAGGTTAATCTTCTTCCAGGAAAGGCTGCTTTCAGGACAATAACAGCTGAAATTCCCATGGAGCAAGATCAGGTCAATAGGGAGGATGCTCTAACACAACAAAAGGAAGGTTTTGCAGAGTGTCAAGTGTATAGGCACAGGTGTGTGGATGTGCACTGTCAAACAAGATCACAATGATTTCAGATAGCATTCCTCTGTGTTGAATCCAAAGTTTGTTGTTATGTGCCGTGGTGTTGGTTCCAACTCATAGCGACCCTGTACAGGGTTTGTGAGGCTGTAAATCTTTACGGGAGCGGAAAGCCTCATCTTTTTCCCATGGAACAGCTGGTAGTGTCGAACTGTTGACCCTGAGGTTAGCAGCTCAATTCATAACCACTACGCTACCAGAACTTCTTAATTCAAAGTTTAGGCTTCATCTTATCGGGAAGGAGTACTGTTGTACTGAATCTTTTTCCTGTTAGTGTTGTTAAATACCATGGAGTTGGTTCCCACTCATAGTGACCCTGCACAGGATTTCTGAGGCTGTAAATCTATACGGGAGCAGAACGCCTCATCTTTCTCCTGCAGAACTGCTGGTAGTTTTGAACTTCTGACCTTGAGGTTTGCAGCCCAACTCATAATCACTACGCTACCAGAGCTCCTTGAGAATCCCACAAAACTGAAAAGTCTCAATTTTCTAGCTGTTGGTTGATTTTTTAACTTTTTCTTAGTTGGCAATTGAGAATGTTTCCATTCCATATTCTGCCTTTTATTTTCAAACTTGCAGTGATTTTTAAAATTTAAAAAAAAATTTTTTTTACCAGTAAGAATATTTCCAGAAACGTTTACATTTTTTCAAGTATTGGTTAAAATTTTGCATACAGATATGTTTCTGCTTATGCACTTCTGTGAGTTGTTTCGGTACCCATTTTGTACAAACTTTTCAAAACCCAAGTCTGTCGTGGATTATTTCATAGGCTGAGCCAAAAAATCCACTGTCACTCGTTTATTCAACAGAAGCATTTCATGTGCACACTCAATGTTGTTATCAGCTGTGGATGTGGACAGGAGCTTTAATAGAACACAGACGTGGGAATGCCTTGGAGGGTGGACCTCTGGTTTGTGATACAGTTTGACTTCAGTCTGCTCCATCCTCTCTGTAGCTGACTGCTCCAAATCTTGAGGTTTCTAATTCCTTCAGTGCTTTGTCAGTTTCTGCAAACGTCATCCTCTGGGATGAGTTGGGCTTTATGCTTACACTTGTGTGGCCTAGTCTCGGCCTTGCTGATGCTCTTTGGGGTGGCTACAGAATGCCATGATAGCTCTCCTTCCACTCTGCTTCCACTCAAGGGATTGGGGAAGTCTCTCTCCTGACCATCTGTGTTTTTAATCCCGGGCCTCTGACCAGAATCCTGCTGGTCAGTCATCTTCTGAGAACCTGGTCTGGAAGCCCCTGAATAGAAGGGACACTCTGCACACAAGGAAAGCTCTGAAGTACATGTTGGTTGAAAATTTGCTGACAAGAGAAAGCCTGAAGGCAGGAGAAACAGTGGTAGGTTTCTGGCTTTGGTTCCAATGAAAGAAGATTCTGGTATATCTCAAGCATTACTTCTTTGTACAGATTCTTCTGCTCAGAGCTCATTCTCTTCCATTCTGCTTTGGTATTTGGGGGCTTCCTCTTCTCTTGATTGCAGTCAATAACCTTAAAAGACAAACCTTTGGCCTTTTCTGTTTGAATCCATTTTTTCCTGATCTCCATATGGTCCTTGTCTTTTGAAGCCAAAAACTTACCCAGTCCAGCTGCTCCTTGGAAGCCTTATACCTGGTCGCTATGAATCGGAAGCAATTCAATGATACTTAAAAACAACAATACATCAAATAGGTAGTGGTCTTCGGTGCTGTAGGCCACTTCAACAGCGCATTGAAGAAGACTGTCTCTTACTGTAGTTTTGATTTGCATCTCCCTAATGACTAATGATCATAAGCATTCATATGTTTTTTGTCTGCCTGAATGTCTTCTTTGGTGAAGTGTCTGTTCATGCACTCTGCCCATTTTTGAATGGACTTATGTCTTCTTTGGTTCAGTTGTTGAAGTTTTCTACAAATTTTAGAGATTAGTACTTTGATAAGTTATTGCCGAAAGTTTTTTACAAGACTGTGAGTTCTCTTTTTTACTATGTTGGTAAAATCTTTTGTTGCATATAAGTGTTTAATTTTTTGGAGGTCCCAGGCATCTGTTTTGTTTCCCACTGTTTGTGTGTTTCTAGTTATGTCTGATAGGGTATTTATGCTATGTATCAAGGACAAACCCTATGTTTGACCCTATTTTTTCACTGATGGTATTTATAGTTCTAGGCTTTACATTTCTACCACTCATTTGTCAGTTTGTCACACTGCGGTGGCTTGCATGTTGTGATTCTGGAAGCTACGAACACTGGCATTTTAAATGCCAGCAGGGCAAACCATGGTGCACAGGTTTCAGCAGAGCTTCTAGACTAAGACAAACCAGAAAGAAAAAGAGACAGATGGCCTCTGACTGATTAGTCACTGAAAACGATGTAATGTATTAGGCAAATCTGCAGAAAATATCCCTTTAAAAGTGTTTAAGAGCAAAGATATGTTTGAGGACCAAAGTGGGCTTAACCCAATTGCCTCATATTCATGTGAAAGTTGGACAATGAATAAAGAAGGCCATAGAAGAATCAACGCATTTGAATGAGGTTGTTGAAAAAGAATATTAAAAGTACCATGAACTGCTAGAAAAATAAATAAACCTGCCTTGGGAGAAGTGTAACTGGAATGTTCCTTAGACGTGAGAATGAGGAGATTTATCTCTAGTACATTGGACATACTATCAGGAGTGACCAGTCACTGGAGAAGGACATCATGCTTGGAAAAGTGGAGGATTAGTGAAAAAGTGGAAGACTCCCAACAAGATGGATTGACACAGCGGCAGAAACAATGGGTTCAGATGTGACAGCAATTATGAAGATAGTGCAGGACCAGACTGTTTCGTTCTATTGTGCATAGGGTTGCTATGAGTTGCAATGGACTAACAAAAACAAGGTTTTACACCTAGGTCTTTGATCCATCTTGAGTTCATTTTTTATTATGGTGTGAGATATGGGGTCCTGTTTCTGAATGAATTTAGTATTATTATCATAGGTCAGGTCAGCATCTTACATTATTTCATCAACTCCAGTGTCTTCATGGAATGCCCTCTGTAACCTCTTTACTTTTTCAAACAAGTCCAAACAGAAATCTTCATCCCATGAAACCACTCCCTGTTGTTATTGTTAACTGTGGACAAGTCAACCCTAACTTAGGGCAACGGCATGTACAATGAATAGAGTGTTGCTGGTCCTGAGACATTCTCCTTGTAAATGCTAGGGTTCTGTATCAACTGAACTAGGCCAGGATTTCCAGAAATTTAGCAGTAGAGATGTGCTTTCCCCCATGGTGTTGAAACATAATACAGGCATAGTTAACTCTATGATGAGTGGCTATGAGCAGCTAATCACAAGGATGCTTCCTTGGTGGGGTGACCCGTTCTAAATATAATGGACAGGTGGGGAAGTCTCTCCCTCTCTTCCCCTTGGGACTTGGGACTCTACAACTGTAAGCCATTTCCTTGATATTAAACTTCTCTTTATATATGTTATTTTTATGTGCCATTGAGTTGGTTCTGACCATAGCAACTGTGGTATAGGGTTTCTGAGGAGTGGCTAGTGATCTTGAACTGCCAACCTGCTGTTCAAACCGACCTTGTAGTCCAGTGCATTAACCCATAGCACATGCATATATATGTTTCCCTGGTTTTGCTTCTCTAGAAAACCTGGTCTAAGACACTCATGATCAGATAAGTATCAGAGTATTGTCATCCATAGGGTTTTCATTGGCTGGTTTTTGGAAGTAGATTGTCAGCTCTGTTTTTTTTTAATCTGTCTTAGTCTGGAAGCTTCACTAAAACCTGTGAAACATCATAGCAGCACAGAGGTCTCCACTAACAAGTGGCTGTGTATTAGATGCACTGGCTGAGGATCAAACCTGGGTCTCCTGCATGGAAGACAAGGATTCTACCATTGAGTCTTCACTGTAGCCAACTACCTCCTGTGTACTTTATCTAATGTGCAGATCTCTCCCCTACCCCATACCATTGACACACAGGGCCAATAGGAATGCACTGTATTTATTCCATTTACAGCACATAGTTAATTTCATGACATAACTGTTTTGTATATGTAAGCCTTGTCTTCTTAAAATCCAACTCAGTTGTACAAATATTTCTTGATTGCCTAACAAGCACTAGCTAGCTTAGTGTTAGGTTCCAGAAAGTAAACAGTATCTCCATTAAGGAATAGCTAGCCCTTTAGTGAATACAGTTGGGTATTCGAACTATTATATCACAATATGATATGAAAAACTGTGTATGTAGAGTATTTGGGTAGTAGCAGAGATATGGGAATGTGATTAACCTTCACTAAGGTGGAGGGAGAGTTCCCAGGAAACATATAAAGGAGTGTGATGTTAAAGGATGGCCGGGAAGGTGGGGAAGAATATTCTAAATGGAGTGAACAACAAGTTGTGTCAAAGGACATGAGATAACAAGGATACCATCCTGGAGAACCTAAGAGCAAGTCAGTGCTGTTGGAGTATAAATAAGGAAGCTGGGAAATAAAGACCAGGAAATCACAGTAAATAAGAGTCAAGACAGGGACAGATTTTACCTTAGTAAGCTTTGAAATGTCATAATCAGTGTAGGTGATAGGGAAGTCTTTGGAGGTATTGTCCTGGGATGTAGCATCTTGATGGATCTTAGAAATAACCCTTGGCAGCAGGCTAGAGAATAAATTGGAGGGAAAAGAGATTGAAGTTCAGTGACAAGTCAGGAGGAAGTAAGAATGGTCTAGATGAGAAAGATTGGAAATCTGACTGAGGCTGCGGTGGTGGAAGTGAGAAGACAGTCTGGCTTGATTTCTCGGGGAAAAGAATTTATAGTTGTTAACACTAACTTAGACACTGAAGGTAGGAAGTTGAAAAGGAGAAATGTCAGCACCCCTTTTATTGGTTTCGTAGATCTACCTTCTTAAAGGAAAAAAGAAACCAAAAAAATCCCAAACCAGTTGCCATCATGTTGATTCTGAATCACAGTAAGTTCTTGTGTATCAGAGTAGAACTGTGCTCCGTCGGGGTTTCAAAGCTGTCATCTTTCAGAAGCAGATTGCCAGGACTTTCTTCCTATTTTCCTAGCTGCTTCTGGGTGAGTTTGAACAACCAACCTTTGATAATTAGTAGTTAAGTGCTGAACTGTTTGTATCACTAAGGACCCCTCATGCATAATAGTTGCTATTGGGTGCCATAGAGTGGGTTCCTAGTCATTGTGATCCCATGTGATGGAGCAGAACTGCCCCATAAGGTTTCCTTGGCTGTAAAATCCATATGGAAGCAGATCACCAGATTTTTCTTCTGCAGGGCTGCTGGGTGGATTCAAACAGAGAACCTGTTGGTTAGCACCTGAGCACTTAACCATTTGTACCTCCAGGGCTCCTTCTAAAGCATAATCTTAGGCATGTGGGAGGTACTCAGAAAATTTTTTTTAAGTAAATCAGTCCCCATAGCATTATCGAGCCTTGATTTACATTTGTTTCCAATCTTAAAATTACTTTCTGTTAACTAGAACCTCCCAACCTCTTACTCAGATTCTTGGGGTTTTTAAATTCTATAAAGATTCTCTTACATTTTCCAAGGTATTTTCAAATAGAAAACCAAAAAATTGACTTTGTTTTTCAACCACCTATTTATCTATTTAAACAGCCATTAGCAGAGCATTCAAAAGAAATCTGGATATAATCTGACATGACTAAGAACAAAGAAGGGAAGATGTCAAAGTTTCCCAACACACAAGCATGAGCCTTATTTTCATTACAGGTCACATAGAGTAGCAATACAATTTTTCTTATTATTCAAGGTCATCTTGACGTCGCTCAACTTTTAGCTAAGTATCAAAACAAAAATTTTTCTTAGAAAACGATTTCTAGACTATAGAAAAGAATGGCAAACAGTCTGTCTGAGTACTAGAACTATCAAGGAAAATGAAGAGTACATTATTAACAACAATGACTTGTTTCCACTGTAAGAGATGAAACGCAGTCTTCGATTTATATGGTGGCTTTATTACATGCAGTCTTACATATTTCCAAACACTGAAAAGGGAACTATTAGGCCTTCAAATCGATTTTGAACAGATGATTTTAAATAATTCAAAGTCTTGGAAACCTATCATATATGTTATTTTCTTATGTGTGATACTGAAGTGATTTTTATGTGTGTGCTTTCTAGAGAATTTCTTTTCAAGGAGTCAACAAACACGGCCAATCTGTTGGCCCTATCTGGCCTTGATATTTGCTTTTGTACTGCCCTGAGCTAAGTCTAGTTTTTACATATTTAGATGTTTGAGAAAATCAAAAGAAAATCAAAAGAAGAATATTTCACAAACATGAAAATCATTTGAAATTCTAATTTCAATGCCCATAAAGTTTTATGGAAATGCAGCCACGCCTATTCATTACATATTGGCTGCTTTTGCACCACAGTGGCAGACTTGAGCTGGTGTGGCAGAAACCATTTGGTCTGCAAAGTCTAAAATAGCTATGATTTGACCCTTTACAGAGAAAGTTTGCTGACCCTTATTTTAAGGACTTTTCTTTAAAGAAACCAATAAAAGAAAGACTGTCTTTAGGGAAATTTCCTATGTCATTGATACAGTATATTCAAAACACAGGGAATGTATGAATTTAGTAAAGATAATTCAGTTTGTCAAAATGATATGGCATCCCAGAATAATAGACATGCCTTTATTACGTACAGAGCACTTCTCTTCCCACTGCCTGTAACTTAGGATCAGGATAGCATAGTTATGAGCATGCACTTAGGTCGTATTTTTCTTGAATCTTGCTCTGTTATGTCAAGAAGCTGATCCATTTTCTGTGAGCTTAGGCCAGTTATTTAAGCTCTTGTAAGCTTTGACTTCTGGTAAGAAGAGGCAATAATAATACTAACCTCAGGGAATTATGGTTAGCATTACTATTATGGTGAGTGGTAAGTAGGGTTTGTTTATTGTTGTTTTTGAAGTGGCATTGTTTAACTCAGTACCCGGAACATAGTAGGTACACATTCTGTTTTATTATGATTATCATCTGAAAATGACACTTTTCAGCTCCTTGTGTTTCACTCCTCGTACTGCCTAGAACTTGCTTTGGCAGGGAACTCTTTCCAACACAGTGATTTTGTACAGCAAGAGCTCTGATGTCTAAATTACTATCTGCAGAAAGCATCTTCCTAGTTGTACTAATCCAAGAGGGCACTAGACAGGAGGGTGGCAGAAGGGAAGCCTAGGAGGTCTAGAAACTAAGATAATAGCCATCAAGAGTGTTGGGGTTGTTCCTTTAGACTCTGTTCCAATTTCTTCCATGGAGAGGTCTCCAATCCATCCTGGACCACTAA
Source organism: Chrysochloris asiatica (assembly GCF_000296735.1). Classification (NCBI taxonomy): domain Eukaryota; kingdom Metazoa; phylum Chordata; class Mammalia; order Afrosoricida; family Chrysochloridae; genus Chrysochloris; species Chrysochloris asiatica. Next base: position 23,318,241 of record NW_006408532.1, on the reverse strand, counting down.
ATCAGTTAGCAGCTTAAGTCTTGTATTAGAGTGTTAAATCAATACTACCATTTTCCTTTTATTACTTAACGTTTTAACTGAGATTTCCTTCCAGAAAAACACTAAGAAACTCATATGGAGTATGTAATGTTATGATTCTTGGAAACCCAGTGGCTTTTCTCCTGGGGTGTGTGGCTGCCTGTCAATCATCTGAAGTTGCTCTACTTCTAGAATTATCAGGCCTCTGCCTCACTGTTGGTCTACATGGTGGTCTACGGTAAGTTGACACCTGGCATGAAAGGGAGACGCCTCTCTCCTTGGCCCTTGCAGAACCAATCTCGGCCTAAAGTGAACTAAAAGTAGAGAAACATAATCCCCTAAATCAAAAAACCCTTCTGCCCTCACACCCTAAAAATGATTCAAAGAAATATCCAAATTCTAGCAGGCAGAAGATAGTTCCCAAAATACAGTTTGCAGGAAGAATTCTCATAGATCCCCCTGCCCTGTTTTTAAATCACTTAAACCAATATGTAGAAATCTCACTTGTTTGTATGACCCACATTTTGTGTCTTGACAAATTGTTTTGAAGGGAATGTCTCCGAACTTTATCCATGCTCCTTAATTATGGTTGACCAGGAACTGTTCATTGATTTTCGCCACCCAGAAGGAAAACAAAATATTTTATAATTCTACCATACTCTGTTCAGACTCATGACGAGGAACGCAAATACAAACACTCACACGGGGTTATGAGTGTGTGGATAAAAGCAAGCACAGTAATGCTCACACAAGTCTGTGAGTGGTATGGGGCTGGGATGGTCTTTTTTACTTGTAGGAATAGCTCTCATCGTCGTATTCCAGCTCATTATCATCATCATCATCATCCAGCAGCCCATATTTAAATTTCCGGTAGACGGTGCCATCTTGGCCCATGTAGACGATGTCATCATCATCATCATCATCATCATCGTAGTCCCGGTCCCTGTACTCAATCACTTGATCCTCTTGAAAACCGGTGCTTTCACGATAGCTGCTCTTATAGGAGGAGTAAGCCTTATTTGGATCAGCCAGCTTTTCATAGCCACCCTTTTCTGCTGGCTGGGCTCGGCCACGTGATTTCCTCCAGACAACCACTGCTGCCCCAACCAGCAGCACCAACATAATTGAGGAGGTGATGAACAGAGCCGTCCTGGAACTCCCAGCGGAGGGGCCAATCTCACTTTTTCGAAGGATGCACTCAGCTATTGAGGGTGACCCCAAAGGATGAGGAGAGAGTTGTGGGGAAGACAAAATATGAAGAAAATTAGTTTCTGAGGTAATTAACAAAAATTATGATAAGTTTATAGGTAATAGACTATTTGCATTACTATAATCTTTACTTGTATATTTCAGTGGCATTAATTCAGTGGCACTATTTTATTCAACAATCTTCATTGATTGTTCTTCAATTTTTCCATCACTCTTTAGAAGTTCAATGTCCCCTAAACATTATCTGTTCCCTTCTGCCTTACTCCAGCCCACCCATGGAAGCTCCTATTTGTCTTGTTTTTCTCATTAAAATATGTTAAAAACAATTATTGTAGTAAAGTATGTGTAACAGAAAGTTTGTCACTTTAATAATTTTAAGTGTACAATTCAGCGACAGTAATTCTATTAACCAGGTTTTGCAATCATCATTGCTAAGATTTTACATCACCAGAAACTGAAACTCAATTCCACTTCAGCAATACCTATCCATTCCCCTCCCTCTCAACCCCTGGTAACCACCAGTAAACTTTTGTCTGTATGCATCTACCTAATCTAGATATTTTATATAAATTGATGTTGTTGTTAAATGCCATTGAGTTGGTTTTGAGTCATAGCAACCCTGTACAAGGCTTCCAAGGAGCAACTGGTGGGTGTGAACTGCTGACCACAATCCAATGCTGATTCTCATATGGTGGTGGTGGTGGTGGATATGTGCTGTGGAGTTGGTTCTGACTCATAGTGAACCTGCATAGGATTTCCAAGGCTGTAAATCTTCACCAGAGCAGAAAGACGCATCCTTCTCCTGTGGAATGTCTAGTGGTTTCAAACTGCTGACATTAAGGTTAGCAGCCCGATTCATAATTGCTATGCTACCATTTGTGCTTTTGGTCTGATTTGTTTCACTCAGTATGATGTTTCCAAGGTGCATCCATGTCATAGTACATATGAGAATTTCATTTATCTTTATGGTTGAATAATATGCATTGCATATATATTGCCTTTATTTAAATTTTTTTAAATGGTAGAATCAATGTCTGATTATCTTAGAAGACATATTGCTCTATGAAATCACAATATATAACACATGAGAGCCATTGTGTAGTTAATGATATCAACAAATCCTCCTAGGAAGATTAGTTTGAGTTCCAAAAGGAATCCCTTTAGTCCCCAAATTTCATGGTTTTTCCTCAAGAGTCCAATCTTACCAACAGATTCTTCTTTCTGTGTTCTGAGAGAAGCTATTTTAGCTTGGACAATCCTTCAGCTATTGATAAATGTTCTATTTTCTGTCCCAACTCTGAATTTTCCTGAGTCCTCAGGATACCTGTCCCCCTCTACCTACTTGCCTGATCCACATATGACAGTCTGACCAGTCAAAGGCAGAAGCAGAGTATATATATAAAACCATTGAATATTATATTATAGTTGTGTGAAGCTTACAGATTACTTAGGCAAATCTCCTTGTTTGACAGTTGAGGCAACTGAGAAAGGTAGTGAATTGACACCTAGTCAGAGACAAGATCTGGTAGTGGTCCAAACAGAATTCAAACCCAGGAACCCTAACTCCTTTCTACTGCCTAGAGATATTCAAGCAAAAATCTCTGGCAATTCTTTCATGGCTCTTGGCTTCTGTGGCCTCAGTCTGACAATAAGAAAAATAGGATAAGCATTGGACTATGAACTACAAGGTCAGCAGTTTGAGCCCACCAGCCACTCCTTGGGTAAAAGGTGATTCTTTCTGCTCCCACAAAGATTTATAGCGTCAGAAACCCTATACAGGGTTACTATGAATCCAAAGCCAATTGGTGGCACTAAACAACAGCAACCAAGCTGTACAATGTACGATGGGGGATTTCTTTTATTATAATTAAGGTTTCTGAAGTTGAGAGCTCTGCCCTTACAAAGTTATGACCCCATCATCCATTAGTTTCTGTTTTGATGCTTTAATTAAGGACATGGACTAATCCAATCATTGCCACAGAAGGAATAAACCATGACTCCAGCAATAAACTTGCTCTATTATTTTTTTAAACTTTATACTCTTTTATATAGGTTACACTGTGATCTGGGCAAGTTATCTAGCTTGTTGTTTTCTTTAACCCATTAAATTAGGAGTATCAACAACTAGAGTGTGGAGACAACATGTTGACTATGTACAAGCTGAAATATACAATAGATTGCCTATAAATATTGTTTGACCTGGATATGCCCCCAGGATTCTTTTATGATAGATTCCAGGTTTATTATACATATTAGCTTAATGGGTATAATACTGCTGCAAAGTGCAATTCTTTTTGCTCATTAGATATTGACCAATTAGATCTAATTCATCACCATTATATATTTTTCTATCTTTTTGCTAGTGCTAAACAAATTTTCTATTGTGGCACTGGGATAATGCAGTGGACCACAAGGTCAGTTTGAATCCTGAGGTCAGTGGTTCAAATTCACCAGTTGACCTTCGGGAATCCTATACAGGGTCTCTATGAGTCAGAATTGACTTGATGACACTTAACAACAACATCATATCTGCATAGTCAGGGAAAGTCTCTGCAATCTGGTTTCTTTGAAGGGGCAAAATGTCACAGTAATTCAAAGAGTTTAGACTTCTGCAGAGTTGTTCCAGATGGATCTCCAAGAGCCACAGAGGAGCCAAGAAATCTGACTTCACAGTTCTTAGTGCGGAAACTCTTCCCCCCATATACACACACTTCTGATTTCATTTAAAGACATTGTTAAAATGAAAGTTATTCCTGACTAACACAGCACAGTGGGCCCTGAAGGCAATCAGACCCTGAAGGCAGATGTGTATAGGGTGTTGGGAACTCACTGCTGGTAGGGTGGGAATGCTGGTTTTGGATATTTTGGAATAATTAGTTTTAGAAAGAAGATATTTAGAAAATAGTTTAAAAGGCTGATTAAAACTTTGAAAAAGAAAGAAATTGCTGGTGGCAGTTATGGGTCTGGGATGTTCTTCACATGTAAATGGACCAGTTAATTGCCATCAAGTTGATTCTGACTCTTGGGAACTCAAACCTTCAACCTTTGGTTAACAGTCAAGCATGTTAAGAATTTGCATCAGCAATGGACTCTATATAAATTGACAGACTTTCATAAACATGACATCTCTTTTTGCCAGGCGATGGTAAATTTGAATTCCTAAGAAATCATCTATTTCTGGACTAGAGAATATACTTTAAGAATATGTATTTCCATTTTCATCAGGAATAACTCTATTCTGTTTTTTTTCAGTTTGTGGTCAATAAGGACCAAGTACTCATGTAGATGGAGTTGGGTAAGGAGACAGTTGGAGAACTGGAACTTGGTAAAAGAGATTTAGTTTCTCCTTAGCTCGATGGCGCTTAACAACAACAACAAGCTTTAAAGGAAAGGTTATTAGTTTATTTGTAAAATGCTTTAAATCTCTGGAGAAGGCCTAGATTTGAGCTGATTTCTCACAAAATAATTATTCAACAGAATTAAGACACTATGGGGCTTCACCTTCCTTGATCATTGGTTCTTTTCCTTTTGCCCATAGGGAAAGAATACAAATAAGAACAAAATAAATGCATAAAGATGAGATTGTAGATCTATCTGAGTAGGTCTTCCAGTAGTGAAAAGAATGTGAACTTTGTAATTCAAAGGACCTGCATTCTAATTCCAGATGGGCCTCCTAACTTTGGTATGTATTCAGGGAGGCTACTCATCCTCTTGGAGTCTCATTTGACCTCATCTGTAAAATGGGACTACTATCTATTTGGAAAATGAGTTGAGGGTCATGAAATTTCAAGTATAACAGGTACATAGCAGGCACTCAATAAAAAGATTGTTGTTGTTAATTGCTGTCAAGTCAATTATGACTATGGCAACCTCGTATGTGCAGAGTAGAACGGCACCATATGCTTTTTATGCCTGTGACCTTGTTGAGGTCCACCTGGGTAGGTTTGAACCTGTAACCTTTTCATTAGTAGTTGAGCACTTAATTGTTTGCACCACCCAAGGACTTCCAATAAAAAGGTCACCAAATTGATTCTCCTAAACTGCTCCCTGCTCCCATCAACTTCCTGAAGATCGTCCCTTCCTCTCCTCTCACCCATGGTGTCTTGGCAGTCACAACACTCCTGATTGTCAGTAGGATCAGACACATTACAACAGTGGAGGCAGCGGTTGTCATCCATGTGTAGCACCAGGTGGGCAGGGCACATGGTGCAATTCTTGTCTCCAGGTCCCTTGCACTCCGTACAGCTCTCATGGCATTTGTCACAGTTAAATTTCTCTCCCTGTAAAGAAAAAGCAGGAGATTACTTTTGAGTGTGGATGGATCTTAAGAAGGCACTGGAGTTTCCAGATAGCAATTCCATCTTGTCTCTATAAAGGAGGGATGTATGTGGGAGTCAGCAGAAAGGTGGTTTTTTTGGGGTCCATTTTAATGGCGCCGGGTGAAAGGCAGACCACTTGTGCTTGGATGGAACCATTGCTAGGTCCTATCCCTCTGAGATCTGCTAGTTTCAGCTCCTGGAAATGTTGGGAATGCAAATTGGCAGCTTAAGCTCATTTGCTATATTCAGTCAAAGGCAAATTCCATCTGACCCATCCCAGTTTAAAATGCTTTGAATGAGTTGTCTCCCTTTCATGATTGGGGTATTTCACATATAAATCATCTCCTAATTTCTCTTTAAAACTATCTATCAGTGTCACAGAGTGGAGAGGCAGTGCCCCTCTTTTGTTGCACTCCTATTGGACACAGTTCCTAGCTCTCAGCATGATGTCACCAATAGGATTATGCAATGATGCAAGTTTCCATTGTTGATCAAGTTTGCTTGGGGTTTTCTTTTACCACACCTTCTACCCATTTACATATCTGAGAGGCTTCTATAGCTATTAAATTGTTGTGACCCTGTGCCATTGAGTCAGTTCCAACTCTTAGTAACCTTTCCAAGGAGTGAATGGTGGATTTGAACCACAGATCTTGGAGTTAGCAGTTCAGTAAAGCAGTTAAATGTCATTGGGGAGAGGCCCAAGAGATAAGAAGAAAGTTGTTCCTCTCTCTGTAAGTTATTCCTTGATTGCTTCTGGAATTATAGTTTAGAGACGATCCCTCTCTATTTTACTTCTGTAGCTCTGAAAACATCCTATACATGCAACCATCATTTTATTGCACATGCTTTATTATGCTTCACAGATATTGCTTTTTTTTTTTTTTTCTGCTTTACAAATTGAAGGTTTATGGCAAGCTTGAATCAAGCAAGTCTTTTCGGTGCCATTTTCCCAAGAGCATGCACTTATGTCACAAAATATGTGTCACATATTTTGGTAATTCTCACTATATCATACTTCTACATAATGCGATTGCATACTTAGTCGACTACATTACAGAACAAATGTAACTGTTATATGCACTAGGAAATGAAAAAAGTCATGTGACTTGCTTTATTGCAATAGTGTGGTGGTCTGGAACAGAACCTGCAATATCTCTGAGGTGTGCCTCTAGTAGAAAAGTGAGGAGAAATGGAAATCACCTCTACTGAGCACTGTGGTATACTACATCCGGTGCTGATGACACCAGGTGCTGATTACAACAGGTGCTTTCTCATCTATTTTTATGTCATCAATCCAAATTTTTCAGTCAGAGTTCCTAGGTTCAAGCCCAGCTTTGTTACTTACTAAGCATGTGACATTTACCAAATTATTTAACTTCTTCCCAAGTATAATGAAAACTGTTGTCAGAATAAAGGACTCAAATGTGAATATGTTGGTTTGTGCTAATTTCAGTATATTTGGGATTTACTTATTTTCTAATGTTTGGAAACACAACCAATAAGTCAGTTGACTCAGGAAAACCATGGCTTCTGTCCAAACAGATGGAATATATTCTTCCTAATATATATGGAAGAAGCACAGCCAGAGTGTTCCTTGGAGGCCAAGATGGCCAAACTTCGTCTTTCATACTTCAGACATACTGTCAGGAGGGACCAGTCGCTGGAGAAGGATATCATGTTTGGTAAGGTGGAGGGTCAGAGAAAAAGAGGAAGACCCCTAATGAGATGGATTGGCCAAGTGACAGCATCGATGGACTCAAGTGTGGCAACAGTAGTGAGGCTGGCCCAAGATTGGGCAGTGTTTCCTTCTGCTGTGTATAGGGTCGTTATGAGTCAGTACCGACTCTATGGCACCTAACAACAACAACAACAATATTTTGATGGAGACCTGGTGTGGTCTATAGGATAAACACTACACTGCTAAGCACCAAGTTGGTGGTTCAAACCCACCAGCTGCTCCTTGAAAACCTATGCAGGGTTACTGTGACTCAGAATCGATTCAACAGCACTTAACAACAACAACAATATATTTTGACAGGGTGGGTAGAGGAAATGAAGGGCCAGCATCAGTTGTGTGGCTCCTACATTATTCAGATGATTCATCTCAGACAGTAAGAGGGTAGGAGAGAAGACATTTGTTATTTGTGACATAATATTCTTAGGTAGAACTGAAACTTTTAAGATCATGAAAAATGAATGTAGAAATAATTAGAAGTTAAGTTTATTTAACTTTCCCATTATTTATCTTAGACCTCATAGGTTCTTTGACTGAAATTACGGTTTCAGGTGGTTAACACCATTATCCCATGATACCCTGGTAGAAGTTTATCATAAACTACAGTGAGTGGAGGAATTCGAGGACTTTTTGAGTTGGTCCAGAATGAGAAGTAATGGAACTCATTTTCCTCTCTACCAGGGGAGAAGGTAAATTGTTCCCAGATCTCAGTACCTCTCCCACTCTGTAGTTCCCGATAAAACAGTCAGAATTGCAGATTCCTTTCACCAGGTGGTAACTCCATACACAGGACAAGCAATCCCATGCTTCTTTTCCTGAAAGGAAAACAAAAACAAAGTAAATTATGAGAGCCACATAGATTTTTGCCTCTGTCTTGGTTCCAAACAGAAATAGGCCAGAGTGAAATGAAGTACAGAGGTAAATTGATTGCTGCTGCTGTTGAAAGGTACCATTGAGTCAGTTCCAACTCATAGAGACACTGTGTACAAAAGAACAATACACTGCCTGGTCCTGCATCATCGGTCTTTTGTCTGTTAATTATTGCTATTTTTGAGCCCATGGTTGCAGCTACAGTATCAATACATCTTGTGGAGGGTCTTTTTTTTCTCCAACCCTCTGCCAAGCATGATGTCTTTCTCCAGTGACTGGTCTTTCCTGATAACATGTCCAAAGTACGTGAGACAAAATCTTGCCATCTTCATTTCAAAGGAGCATTCTGGTTATACTTCATCTAAGACAAATTTATTTGTTCTTCTGACAGTCCATGGTATATCTGATATTCTTGGCCAATATCATAATTTAAAGGCATCATTTCTCCTTCAGCTTTCCTTAGTCATTGTCCAGCTTTAGCATGCATATGAGGCCACAATGAAAAACCATGGCTTGGGTCAGGCATAACTTAGTTCTCAATGTGACCTCTTCGCTTGTTTAACACCTTAATGAACTCTTTTGCGGTAGATCTGACCAATGCAGCACACTGTTTGATTTTCTGGCTCCTGCTCCCATGAGTGTTTATTGTTGAGCCATGTAAAATGAAATTCTTGACAGCTTCAGCCTTCTCTCTGTTAATTATGATGTTGCTTATTGACCAAGTTGTGAGGATTTTAGTTTCCTTTATGTCAGGACTAATCCATACTTGAGGATTGTATGTGGTCTTTGGTTTTCATCGGTAAATGCTTTAAATGGTTTTCACTTTCAGCATGTTAGGTTGTGTCATCTGCATATTGCAGGTGGTTAATGAGTTTTCTTCCAATCCTGATGCTACATTCTTCTTCATTCTGCCAGCTTCTCAAACTATCTGCTCAGCATATAGACTGAATAAGTATGATGAAAGGGTACAAACCTGATGTACACCTTTCCTGATTTTTAAATATGGAGTATCTCTTTGTTATGTTTGAATTACTCCCTTGGTGTTCTATGTATAGGTATTTTCTGCTTTCAGTCAAAATTAATCTGACAGACACAATTATGTTCTTTGTTACTCATCCTTTTCTGAATCCAGTTTGAATTTCTGGCAGTTACTTATTGATGTACGACTGCAACTCTTTTTGAATGTTCTTCAGCCAAAATTTTATTTGTTTGTTATATTAAGAATACTGTCCAATCATTTCTATATTCTGTTGGATCACCTTTCTTTGAGATGGACACAAGTATGAATCACTTCCAGTCAGTTGGCCAAGTAGTTACTTCAAATTTCTTGTCATAGATGAGTGAGTTCTTCAAACACTGCATCCATTTTTGAATCGCTCAATTCATATTCTGTCAGTTCCTGGAGTCATATTTGTCACCTTGAGTGCTGCTTGACCTTTTTCCTTTAATAGCAATGGTTCTTGATCATGTTACCTCCTGAAATGGTTGAACCAGTTTCTTTTTGGTACAGTGTCTTTGTGTATTGCTTTCATCATCTTTTTTATGTTTAAATTTTTTATTGTGAATCGAGAGAAGGTTTACAAAGCAGAGCATCCGTTTTACATTCAGCAAATCATATGCTTCGTTTCATTTCATTGCAATCCCCTCTATGTAACATCAGTTATCCCACTTCCTTCTGTTTCCATTTCACGTTCTTTCCCAAACCTTCTGAATTTTGTCCTTAGGCAAATGCTGCCCTTTAGATCTTGAATGGTTGACCATATCTCTCTAGTGTTGTTATCCCTGCTATATGTTGATCCACTGCTTGACTGAAAATTGAGCGACAAGGATGAGTTCAGTTCCAGACCTGGAGGGAGACCAAGGGCTCCAGCATCTGGTTCATCCAGTCTTTTTCTGACCAGTAAGTCTAGTCCTTTTTTTTAAAAAAAATGTTTAATTATGAATTAAGGCTTACAGACAGGGTCAAGGTCAACAGTTTTACATACAATAAATTATAAACTTTGTTTTTCATCTCAATGATTGTAATCCCCTCCATGCTTTCTCCCTGTGGTTCCTATTAGCATTCCACCCACTTCCTATCCCTTTGCAACTTTGTCCTTGGGAAAATGTTGCCCCTTTGCTCTTGGATGATTGACCATTGCATAGTGAGCACACCTTACTAGTGTTATTGCCCCACTTATAAACCTATTTACTGCTTGGCCAGGAGGGTGAGTTCCTTTACAGGCCTGAAGGGTTGTTAAAGGTCATAGTCTCAGGTTCCTCCAGTCTTTTTCTGACCAGTAAGCCCAGTCTTTTATTTTTTTATAAAAAAAAATAAGTTTTGAGTTTTGTTCTGTATTTTCACTCTATCTGGGACCTTCTAATATGATCCCTTTCAGAGCAGTTGCTAGTGGTAGCCAGGCACCATTTAGTTTTTCTGGTCTCTGAATCATGGAGACGGATGTTCACATGTTCCATTAGTCCATTGATGTAATTGATTCCTAACATCTTCAATTTTCATCACTCTTCTTTCTTCTGCACATGGAGAGACCAACAGCTGCCCCTTAGATGACCACTCATGAGCTTTTAATATCCCAGATGCTACTCACCGAAGTAGGATGCAGAACATTGTCTCTGTGGGCTATGTTATGAAAATTGAAACCTGATTTTTTTTTTAATAATTTTGAATTTTGCTCCACATTTTCTCCTACTCTATCTAGGACTTTCTAATGTGATCCCTTTCAGAGCAGTTGGTAGTGATAGCCAACCACTATCTAGGTCTTCTGGTCTCAGGGTTGTGGAGACTGAAGTTCACATGCTCCATTAATCCATTTGACTAATTGATTCTAAGTGTCTTCTATTTTCAACACTCTTCTTTCCTCTGCACAGGAAGAGACCAATAGTTGCACCTTAGACTTTAATCTTCTTTTGATGCTTCCTGTATCATTCAATAGTTTGTTCACAGAACCCTTCAATATAGCAAGTTGAGACTAGAATCTTTTTTTCTTCAGTTCTTTTAGCTTTAGAAATGAACTTCTCTTTTGGTTTTCTAGCTGCAAGTCTTTGCACATGTCCTTATAATACTTTACTTTGTCTTTTTCAGCCACTTTTTGAAATATTCTCTTTAGTCTTTGATTTCACTATTTTCCCATTTGCTGCAACTACTCTATGTACAAAAACAAGTTTTGGAGTCTCTTCTGGTGTCCATTTTGGCTGTTTCTTTCGTTTCTGTCTTTTTAATCACCTTTCATTTTCTTCATGTATGTTGTCTTTGATGTCATCCCACAACTCATCTGGTCTTCGGTCATCAGTGTTCCATGTATCAGATTTATTCTTGAGATGGTCTCTAAGTTCATGTGGGATATGCTTTGGCTGTTGTGAAGTTGTTTTAATTTTCTTCAGTTTCAACTACAACTTGCATATGAGAAAAGGATGGTCTGTTCCACAGTTAGTTCCTAGTCTTATTCTGGACCGATGATATTGAGCTTCTCCCTCATCTTTTCTACAGATACAGTTGATTTGATTTTGTATTCAGACCGGTGATGTCTTTGCATCTAGTTGTTTATGTTGTTGAAAAAGGGTATTTCTAATATATAGAATGCCACGAGGGCTCCTAAATAGGTCATTGGTCTTACAAAATTCTATCAAGTGATCTAGGCATTATTTACAATACCCAGGCCATAGTTTTCAACTACTGATCCTTCTTTGTTTCCAACTGTCACATTCTGATCACAAGTAATTATCAGTGCATCTTGATTTTATGTTTTATTAATTTCAGACTGTAGAAATGGGTGATAAAATCTTTAATTTCTTCATCTTTGGCATTAGTGGTTGTTACATAAATTTGAATAATAGAAATTAGCCAATTTGGAATTTGGATATGAAAGCAAATGAAAATGCTTTTAGAGAATGAGAAATCATGCAGAAAATTGACTAACTTTATCATTCTTTTTACTGTTTAGCTACCACAGAGGATGTCACTAGCTGATATGGAGAATCTCAATACTCAGTTGGTAAGTAAACCATAAATAGGTAGTTCCTAACTACCGACCTGTCAGTTTGTCATACTTTGATGATCATACTTGTGTGTTGCTATGCTGCTGGAAGCAGTATCACTGGCATCTCAAATACCAACAGGGTCACCATGGTGGACAGGTTTCAGTGAGGCTTCTAAACACAGATGAATTGTTGTTGTTGAGGACTGTGGAGTCAGTTCCGACTCATAGCGACACTGCACAGGGTTTTCAAGGCTGCAAATCTTTGCGGGAGCAGAAAGCCTCATCTTTCTCCCACGGAACAACTGGTAGTTTTGAACTGCCGACCTTGAGGTTAGCGGCCCGAATCATAACCGCTACGCTATCAGAGCAGTTGGATTAGGTAGACAGAAATGCCTGGCAATCTGTTTCTGAAAATTAGCCAATGAAAACCTTTATAAATGACACCAGAACATTGTCTGATTCTTTTGCTTTGAGCCCATCATCAAGAGGGATCAATTGCTAGAGGAACATGTCATGTTTGTTGAAGTAGAGGGTCAGTGAAGACGAGGGAGACCCTCGGTGAGATGGATTGGCACAGTGGCCACAATGAAGGACTTGAACACATTGGTGATCATGAGCATGATGTAGGACTGGGCAGTGCTTCGTTCTCTTGTACAGACTACATGAGTTGGAGTCTACTCAACAGCAGCTATCTGTCTAAGTCAGAAACATTAGACTTGGAACTTGCTATAAAAAGAGGACTTAACAGATCCCTTTGTCCCACCCATCACGGATGTTGATTCAATTTTAATTCATAGCAACCCTTTAGAACAGAGTAGAACTGCTCCTCAGGGTTTCCTTTGTATTGTGGAGAGACTGGTTGGTTTGAAATACCAACCTTGCAGTTAGCAGCTATAGTAGCTTGAATTTACTTGATATGGCTTTTTGAGTTAATGTCTTAATTCTCACCAAATGATAGGGTGGGGCCATGCAAATAAGGTATATAGGACTCTACAGCTGGGATTGGTTAGTTTTGCCATCCAGCTAGATTTAAAAGGACCCATCTTAGAAGCAGGAATGGACTATCCCAGGACCATCAAGAAGGAAGAGCATGAGTGGAGCATGAGATCCCTACCTAAAAAAGTGGCAACAGCAGAGCCAATAGCAGAGAGGGTGGCATGTAGAGACAGAGGAGCTGTGGACTCTAGGTCTATGGACTAAGTAAAGCTAAGTGTCTGTGGGCAGGAGACTGGTTTGCAAAATGTGCCCTTTTGGTGTTCACAGAATGGCTAAAAGAGCTTTGTAACATTTGCACGACCAGGGCAGAAACCAAGGGGATGCATTGCTGAGAAGCTGAAGACAAGAATGAGGAGTTTCTGCAGTACAGCAGACAAGAGGCATTCCTGATGGCAAAACTGCTGCATCCTGAGTTGGGTTTGATCCTGAAATGTAACCTGCTCACCCCATAATAGTGAGTATTGTTATGAGTTCTGTGTGGCCATTACAATGGATCGTTGAGACCAGATGTGAAGCAGAGAATGCTGTGGGAGGGGTAGTTGGTGTCAGAATAGGGTACAGAAGGTTGTTGTTAAGTGCCGTCGAGTCGGTTCCAACCCATAGCGACCCTGTACAGGGTTTCCGAGAGTGTAAATCCACAGAAGGTTGTAGGGTGGAGATCAGTCATAGAAATTGGCTTTGGGCTGATTTTGAATTTGATTCCTTTTCCCTCTTGTGAAGCTAGGAGAAGTCAGACCTAGTTCCCACATGCCTTTTCCATCAGTCCAATGCTTAACCATGTATGCCACCAGAGCTCCTTCATTTGTCCAGACGTTCTTAATTTTGTTTGTGGGTGAGGGGCAAGGTCATAGAGTTCTTTGAAATTCTTTTGAGAACTGTAAATTCTCTTCTTATGAATTTGACATCTTAGGTGTTTATTATTATGTTTTTAATAATTGAGAACTAAGACCCAAACATGTGAAAACACTCAACCAAGGTAATATAGGTAATGGCTAAGTCAAAATTCAAATTCAGATTACTAACTCATATTCCACAGCTCTTTTTATCACATGAACTGCCAAGTGGAGGAGAGTTTGAATATACAGAATGTGTCTTGTGGACACATTCCTCTTCCCTAACTAACACACCCCAACAATGACTGACCCAAGCATTTCTGTCTATGCAAGTACCAAGGGAGAACTCTGAAAAGAGCTGGAGACAGGAGACCTGAGCTCTAGTTCATTTGTACTTTTACTGAGAATTTCAAAGCAGGAGCGGGGAGGTAGATGGAGCATGGAATATGCCTGGTATTGGGAGTTAGAATTTTATATGCCTTCCCTTTGGAACAATACCATAAACAGTGATTAGTTGAACTTGAAATATAACAATGAGCCTTGTCCTTCACATTCACTATAGAGTTACATTGATTTTTCATATCTAATCTGTGAGCCCAATCATTTAGAATGTTGTTTCTGTGGAAAATGAAATTTTGAGTTCTGAATAACTGTTTAGAGAATCAACCTTTAGTACCCACTGCTTCTTAAACTGGGGCCTGTCTGTTACAACATAAATTCAAAGCCACTTACATTTTTTTTTTCTTTTGTTTTATACGTCTAGCATCATACAGAATTTCCTAAATGTTTTAGAACACAATGGTCATTTCTGATGAAAAAAAAAATTACCTCTTTCCTTTCCTCTTGTTCTTCCTCATTTCTCTTCCTTTTCTTCTACCCCCATTTTTTCCTTCCATCCTGTCTTTTTCTATTGTATATATTTTTTCTAAAATATAGTTTAGATATCTTACTTCAATTTTTAAAATAAAAAAGGATTTATTTTTTCTAATTGAAGAGACATTAGAGGTAGGAAAAATTAAAAGAGATTAAAAAAAAAAAAAAGCGGTCAAGAGGTTAGGTCACAAAAATTCATGCTTAAAGTTTGGTTACATTTCCAGAAAAGGACCAACAACAGTGAGTTTAGACTGGGATCCTGGAGATTTCCCAAAGGCACTATTTGTCACTTTTGGGGGACACATCAGTGACTCCTATTTACATTTACTCCTATTTAGGAGTTTACATCTCCTAAATTGATTTATTGCAAAGCCTGCACAGTTAGGGTACCCAGACTCTTTACAAAAGACAGTTTGTTAATCTCCAGAATGCTTTCCATTGCTTCCATGTTCAACATGCTACAGCTGTCTTTCTTTCTAAGGATCTACAGGAACCTTGAGATTTACAAAGACAGCTTTGGCATTTCCTTAAAATGCAGAATTGCTAACCATCTGTACTCCCCTGAACTGACCCTCATGGGATGAATCCAACACCAATGAACAGCTCCTGAGGCCAGTCCTTGGGCATCATTCATGCATAAAGGGCAGGAGGCTTCTGTTACTCAGCCTGGATTTGGATTCCCAAACAATTTTATGGGAATGATAAATATACAGTTAAATATGTGGACGATACAAACAAGTTGACTATGGAGGGACAGTTGCACACAACGTTATATATCAGGCTTCAATGTGCTTTTTGGCTTATTTGGTCACATCCTGAAATTATTGGACAGTCGAGTGGAAATAAAATAAAATCTAGTGGGTAAATTTCTTATTCAGGTTTACTGCATTTTCCTCATTCTTACATTCAGCCTCGTTTCTTAGCATGAGAGCTAATGTTTTAAGAACGAAGGAACACACCCAGTTTTTAATTACCCAAGAGAAAACCAGCCCCCAAATTTTGTGCACACCCAGAAAGAGCATAAGATTCATTAGACAGAAAAGGACATGTGTAAACCATGGCAGAAGAAATGAGCATCACAGATGGACAGCTTTGTTAGTATTGAAATTTACCTAAACCTGGTGACACTGGTAAACAATGATGGTTGGGAAATACCCCCAATCTCTGTGTTTAAGAAAATGTCTCACTGCAAATGAACATCTTTTCCAAATGACTTAGAGAAGACTCATGGATGCCCCTTTGTTTAACCGTGGCTAAGTCAGACATGGTGTTATGGACCTTTGAGTCAATAAATGAGTAACTTTAGGATCAATTAGAAACAAAGTCTTTGTTAACAAACTTTGCTTAAGCTTCTCTCCTTCTCCCAAGGCCCTGGACATTGGCCTACTCTCAGCCTAAGCCAACACACTGTCCCTCTTAAAGGACCCCCTCCTGGGGAATAGGCTGACCCCAGCATAGAACATTCTGATTTCCAAGCAGTGATGTCACCTGATCATCCTGTTTTTTTTCCCTAGCTCTGTTTACTCTCAGTCTCTAGAAAAGAAAATGTCTTTTCCTTAATTCTCTGAAAGCTTGTAGATCTTATGATCTGAATGTTCTCATTGTTGTAGTCATTCCCTTTTCCTCCTTTTTTTTCTAAGCAAAATTTCTCCCTATTAAAGCCAGGATTTTTGTTTTTTATTTGACAGCTTCAAGAAGTCAAGTTATGGATTCAAGTAAGACCACAGGAGGAGGTGTTGCAAACACTCAAGATGACTTCAAGACTCACCCACATATGACCCGTGATCCCTTTAATACCATCTCAGAGAAACTATTCTAGTGAACTAAAACTGGTGGGTTGTATTGAATTATTTAATGTGTCTCTTCTAGCCTTAGTCTTTGTGACTCCCACCAAACAACTGTTTTCCTAATGGGCCCGGGTAAGAGAAGGTAGGAGGAGATACTGATAGGATGTCATGATTCAGCTGTGAATGTTAACAGAGTTCATTGTCATCATAAAAACCTGAAACTCTAGGATGTATATAACACGAGTCATTTCAGAAACAGAAGGCAGGGTTTCACTACCATCAAAGAAGAAGAGACAGGAGTGAAGCATGTCATTTGGACCCAAAGATCCCTGCACATTGACCCTCCTGGACCCAGGGACAGAAATATGTGACACCATAGAAGTTACAGAGGAGCAGCAACAACAGAACCAAGAACCAGAGCACGAGCCAGAGCTGTGGGCTTCTCAGCCCATGAAGCAAGTAAAGCTGAGTGACTCTGAGCAGGAGGCTTGCTTGCAGAGTGAGGTGCCTCTAGGTACTTAATTGGGGGCGTTAGGTTTGCTGACTTACAGAGCTAGAGGCGGGTGCTTTTTTTAAACTGAGGTTTATGGTGGAGTACTGTGTCCTGTAAGGACCTCTGGTAATGTAGTGGGGTATGAGCTGGGCTGATAACTGCAAGTTTGAATCTACCAGCTGCTCTGCAGGAGAAAGATGAGGCTTTCCACTCCTGTAAAGATTTACAACTTCAGTAACCCCAGACAGGGTTAATAACCACCACCAGCAGTATGTACTGTGGGTATTTATCAGCAGTCTTAAAGGAGCTTGGTAACATTGATAAGGCAGAGAGAGGCCTGCCTGTGGGCATGGTTGAGGATAAGCTGTCCTGACTGAAAGAACTGTGCCCTGAAAATTTCTCACCTTGAATTGAAGCTTGTTAACTTCCCTAAATCCCATAACTGTGAATATGATGCCTGCTAAGGTATAGAAGGGAGTTCTGGTGTGGTGCTGTGGGTTAATGTGCCAGACTGCAAAGCTGTTTGAACTGCAAGGTCAGCAGTTCAAGTTCACCAGCTGCTCCTCGGAAACCCTATTCAGGGTTGCTATGGGTCAGAACCTACTTGACGGCACTTCACAACAACAACAACAAAGGTGTAGAAGAGTGCTGTGGGAGGGATTGTTGGTGCTCATTTGGGGGAATGCTCAAAACCATCACCCTGAATCTACCCAGGACATCTCCAAGAAAGATATTTATAGTTTTTCAAACTGTACTTACAACATCACTCATGATTTCTGAATTACTCACAAAGATCCTTAAAAAGCAAGTGTTGTTTTGATAGACTGATGTTCAGAGACATTGGGGGTGGCGTGGGGTGGAGTGGTATGCCATGGAATCGATTATGACTCATAGTGGCCCTATATAGGGGTCCCGAGACTGTCAGTCTTTATGGAGGCAGAAAGCCTGGTGGACTCGAATGCTGACCAGGGCTCCTTAAAAGACATTAGCTTACTGAAATTATACTGATGATTACCTGGCCCTGACTAGGAGCCAAGCATCCCTACCAGAAATTAGTCTATGGCACTGCCCTGCCCATTGCATGACACTCTAGCTATCAATTTCCAATGGGTTTAGGAGTAAAATGGTATTCCATAGGGTTTACAATGGCTGATTTTTTTTTTTTTTTCAAGTATATCAGTAGGTCTTTCTTCTAAGGTGCCACTGGTTGGATTTGAACCTGTAACTTTTCACCTAACAGTAGTTTAATGTTTATGTAATTGAGGGCAACTCTAAGGCACGAAAATCTCTAAGAATACTGGCTCCTAAGTTGTGAAGTATGCTAAGGGCTAGAGATACAATGGTAAGACTTGTTAATTTTTGCCTTTGAGTACCTCCATTTAAAGAGAGAAACTAATAATCAGTAAACAATTACAAAATGTGCCATCTGGAATGCAGGGACCTTAACTTTTTCATTCACAGTGATATCGACATATTTGTTGAATAAATTAATGGGTGGAGGAATGAATGCACAATATACTAATGAGACACAGAATGGAGGACTGAGAGAAGGTTTCCTGGAAGAAATACCATAGTCTTCACTATGGGTTGCACCTTGTTGTAAAGAAAACAAAAATCCTCAAAATGGAACCAATAAATAACATCAAGATAAATGGAGAAAAGATTGAGGTTGTCAAAGACTTCATTTTGCTTGAATCCACTATCACCATTCATGGAAGGAGCGGTCAAGAAATCAAATGACATATTGCATTAGACAGATACTGTGTACAAGACCTCTTTAAAGTGTTCAAGAGCGAAGATGTCTGTTTGAGGGCTAAACTGTGCCTGACCCAAGTCATGGTATTTTCAATAGTCTCATATGCATGTGAAAGTTGGACAGTAAGTAGGGAAGACTATTAAAGAATTGGTGCATTTAAGTTATGGTGTTGGAGAAGAATATTGAAAGTACTATGGACTTCCAGAAGAACAAATAAATCTGTGTTGGAAGAAGTACAGCCAGACTATTCTTTAGAAGTCAAGATGGTGAGATTTCATCTCTCATACTTCAGACATACTTATCAGAAGGGACTAGTTCCTGGAGAAAGTCACCATACTTGGTAAAGTGGAGGATCAGCAAAACAGAGGAAAATCCCCAACGAGATGAATTGACACAGTAGCAGTAGCATTGGACTCAAGCATATAAGTGGATGTTTGATGGTGAAGGAGGACCTGCTAATCTGGGAATGCTTATTTTGTTCTGTTGTGCATAAGGTCACACCCTGACAGCACCTAATAACAACAACAAGTGGATCAGAAAGAGAAGTCAGACAGAGTAGGCTAGAGCGAGTACCAGAGTGCTTCAAAAAAGTTGTGGAAGAATGGAATTGAAAGATAATGGAATGTTTCCAGGAACTTTTTGAAGCTCCCTTGAATCGGAGGGCATGGTACCTGTAGGTTTATAGTAACTCATACCTGGATTAGAGGATTGGAGAGGGTGTGGTCAGAAACAAGGCTGAATATGAAGTGTAAAGAGTCTATCCTAAAATCAGTGGAGGGTCATCTTCAATAAAAGAGCATCACTATGACATCTGTCATACAGAAAGATAAATCAGAGAGCATAACGGAAGACTGGTTGGCTGTAGAGTGGCCAATACTACAGGTTTACAGACCAAATAGAGAACTGGTGAACAATTCAAGCCAGGAATGATGAGTCTGAACTAAGGCAGTGACGCTAAAGACCAAGAGAGGGGAGATGGAACAGGAAACAAATCAGAATTTACTTTAGATAAACTTGTTGTTGTTGTTAAGTGCTGTCGAGTAGGTTCTGACCCATAGTGACCTTGAACAGGGTTTCCAAGGCTGTAAATCTTTATGGGAGCAGAAACCCTTATCTTTCTCCGACAGAGCAGCTGGTAGTTTTGAACTGCTGACCTTGCGGTTTGCAGCCTGATTCATAACCACCACATTACCAGAGCTATTGGACAAATTCTTTAAAATCAGTATGTTTAAGATGCTCAAAACAATGCAAACATAATATCTACAGATAATAATGCATTATGAAATGTAGAAGGAAGATACAAAATGGAAATGAATCTTTAAAAAAAAAATAGAGTCATTGAAATTATATACAAACAACAGATGAGATAATTTTTAAGCAGAAAACAGAGAACAAATTAGGGAAAGGGAAGAGAGTACTGAAGTATTAACCTGGTATAAACCATACAGTCAAAGAGACAGAAGTACAAAAGAGCAGTTAGAAGACAGAGACTAGATCAAGAAACCCTAAATTACATTAAATTAAAATTGCAGAAGAGTAGATTGCAGGGAAGGATTGAGAAGCGTATTTGAAAATTCCATAGCTAAACATTTTTCAGTTTGCCAAAAGATATAATATTTTGTTTTCTATTCATTCATTTATTTCTGCTCAGTGAGCATTTACTGCATGTTACACTCTGGACTTGTTGTTAAGTGCCGTCGAGTTGGTTCCAACCTATAGCGACCCTGTACAAGGTTTCCGAGGCTGTAAATCTTGACGGGAGCAGAAAGCCTCATCTTTCTCCTGCGGAGTGGCTGGTAGTATCGAACTGCTGACCTTGTGGTTCGCAGCCCAATTCATAACCACTACACTACCAGAGCTCTGGACTAGGCACAGTGAATACAACTAAACATGCTACAATGTTTGCCTTTGAAAGGCTTACAGTTTGTAGAAGAGATGGACATGTTTAATTAAAGTGCAACATAAAAAGTGTTATGATAAAATGGTATATCACAGAATTAATAAGAAGGAAGAACACTTCTGGGAGTACTAAGACTAGCTTTACAAAGAGAAATATTTAAGCTGGAGCTAAAAGTTGAGAATTCATGAACGCAGTACTCTCCAGAAAGAGGACACACATGGATAAAAGGCAAAAAAGAGCCTGACATTCTTGGTGGTTACTAAGTGGTTCCAAGAGGCTCTAGGTGGTTCTAGATTCTAAAGCACATAGAAGGCAAGTTGCAACATAGCTTAAGGGGAAAGACATATGCTGTTGAAAGATTTTAATCACCTTTTTAAATGCTAAGCATTGATTAAAAGTTTATTGATGAAGAAAAATAAGTAAATGTATAAAGTGTTCCTTAATATGATGACTCAGCATCATAAAGATAGATCTTCCCACTGAAATACACTCAACGCAATGTGAATCAATATTCTAAGGATTTTCTGATGGAACTTGAATGGTTACAATATTTATATGGAACAAAGACTAAGAATAGACAAGATGATTTTGAAAAGAACAGGAATGCTCTATACTAGAGGCCAACATTTATCTGATAAAATTTAGTAATTAAAACATTGTGGCCTTATTTCTTTCGTAAGTGTTGAGAAGAATTAAACCGGCTCACCTTTTAATGCATCAGATTGCAAAGTCATTTGAACTGCAAGGTCTGTGGGTCAAGCTCACTAGCTGCTCCTTGGAAACCCTATACAGAGTCGCTATATGTCAAAGTCGACTGAACAGCATTTAACAACAACAACAACAACACCTTTTTATGGCAAGCTATGGAGAAAACTGAGCAGATTTGAATTTTAGAAAAATCACTCTAACATTATTGAACAGGATGGCCTGGAGACGGTAGTGACAAGAACAGAGTTGGGGTGTCTTGCTGGCTACTTCAAAAGGGTGGCCCAGAGGTCTGAGGATGAAGAAGGAGGTTTTATTAAGGGAAATATTTAGGGATGGCTCAGAAGACCTTGATGTTTACCTTTGTTGGGTCAGGTAGATTGGGCAAGAGGTGAGAGAAAGAATAGAGTCAGGGATAAGTTTTTGGTTTGGTTTGGTTTGGCTAGTGATTCCATTAAAGATCAGTGACTATCAAAGAAAACAGATTGTGTTTATTTTGGGTTATGTTGATTTGAAGGAACTCTGGGATAGAACAGTAAAAACCCAGCCATTGAGTCGATGCAGACTCATCTGACCCTACAGAGCAGAGTAGAACTGCTCCATGGGGCTTCCGAGACTGTAAATCTTTATGGGAACAGACGGCCTCATCTTTCTCACTTGTGGGTGTGAGAAACCATCAGTGTTTTGACTGACAGTCCCATAATGAACCCAATGCACTACCAGGGCTCCTGACAAAGTGGTATCTGGAAGCTAGGAATGGAGCTTGGGAGAGTTAGAGGCAGAAATCTTAGGTAGTTGTTGAAGTACTAAAAATAAATATATTTATAGTGGTAGATTTTGAGTTCAGCAGGCAGAGAAGGAGGATAGAGCAGGTGGAAAGCACTCGGTGGAGGAGATTATGCCTGGGTTCTGGGCCATGAAGGATGGCGGAGAATATGCAGAGGCAGCCACGCAGTGCAGGGCCAGCTTGGGTTAGAGGAAACCTTCAGAAGCTGAGACCAGAGGTTTCTTTCTGATGCTGGAGGCAACTGGTTATGAGGCTTGGATGTGAGAAGGCCTAACAAAGGTGGTAAAAAGGGGCCGAGGGGCTAAACAGAGGGGAAATCTTTCATTTTCCCCTCCTCACATGCAAAATGAAAGCTGTATCCTCACCTTTACATTGATCACAGGTAGGATGGCATCTCACACAGGTCTGTGTGTTCTGCTCTGCATAGTAATGTTCTGGGCAGGTGCGGTGACACTCTCCTTTGGAGCGGAGCAGAAAGAAAAAGGTATCACAGGACAGACAGTCTGTAGGCTGTGGGCCCCGGCATGTCTTGCAGTTCTTGTTGCACCTCTCACAACGTCCCGTGGAATTTTCTGGGTAATACCTGAGATCAACAGGAGATGCAAACCACGCCCTTGGTTAGTGTGGTGGAAAACACGGGATTAGTCAGACAGGGTCATTGACAAGTTGGGTGACTGCAGGTTTATTACTTAACTTTATTCTATTAATACAAATACAATGTTTAATTATTCAATTAATTATTTAATTATTCAATTAAAACAAATACAATGAATCTTGGTTTTCTTTTCTGTAAATTGGGCATGACAACACCTCACCTAATAGATTTGAGGTGTAAATAGATAACACAAAAGGACCTAGTACCTATCAAACACAGGAAAACCAAATCAGTTGCTGTCTAGTTGATTTTGACACAGGTGACCCCCATGCATTGCAGAGTATAACTGTGTTCTACAGAATTTTCAAACCTGTGTGTGACCTTTTGGAAGTAGATTAACTGGCCTTTCTTTTGAAACACCTTGGAGTGAATTCAAACTGCCAACCCTTCAGTTAGTAGTTTAGTACTGAACAGCTCTATCACACATTATTGTTGTTGTTATGAGGGTCGCTATGAGTCAGATCCGACTTGACAGCACTTAGTAAAAACCAGAGCTTTGTTTTATGAACTCCTGGTTTGGTGCTGTAGGCTAAGGACTGGACTGCTAACCCCAAAGTCGGCAGTTCAAATCCACCAGCTGCTCCTCAGAAATCTGATACATGGTCTCTATGAATCAGAATCGCCTCAACAGCACTTAACAACAAGTTGTATTTTACAGAGTCCTGGTATGGTGCTGTAGGCTAAGCACTGGACCGCTAACTATAAGGTTGGTGACTGAAACCCACCAGCCACTTCTAGGAAACCCTATACAGGGTTGCTATGATTGGAACCAAATCAACAGCACCTAACAACAACAATGTGGTAGTGTTTTGGTAGGGTGTTGTGTAATAGATAAGCTCACATCTTGTTGCCTTGTGTTACTAGCTCTTTGCCCTTGATTCTCTAAGCCTCAGATTTAGGTTGAAGGTAAATGAAGATATTCCAAGTGAGGAAAATGAGATTCTTGTCAAAGATGAGTTTCCAGTGGTCCTTAGATCATCTCAGCATTTCCAGCCATCAGGACACTGAAGCTATCCTGCAAACATGAAGGTTCATCTGTGGCGCCTGTGGAGTTAATGCCTGCTCTTACTAGGCTCTTCTAGTTTATTTCAGCTCATGGTTTAGTGCTGTAGGATCAGCACTGGACTGCTCACCACAAAGTCTGGTCCAAACCCACCAGTTGTTCCTTGGTTCGGTGTGAGTTGCAACCAACTTGACACTTAACAACAACAAAAGCATGATGAAAGGAAGTGCTGGTGGCGATGTAGGATAAGCGCTAGACTGCTAACCCACAAGGTTGGCAGTTCAAACCCACCAGTCACTCCATGGGAGAAAGCAAGGCTGGCTACTCCCAGAAAGATTACAGCCTCAGAAACCCTTTAGGGTCACTATGAGTTGGAACCAACTCAACAGCATGAAACATCAACAGCATGTTGAAAACTATCCTGGTGGCTAGGTAATTTGGGAAATGGCACCATACAACTACCTGTCATTGATCCTAGTGAGCTCACACTGTTACTCAGCTGCCCAGCTTGTAGCAAATCAAACCTTGTTTGGTGAAGTTAGGTGAAGAACAGTTAGTATTCATAAGTCAATCATTAAGACTCTCCGACCAGAGGGAAGAAGAGTGACAAAAATTAAAATCACATGGAGACAATTAGTCCAATAGACTAGTGGACCACAAGAACATTAGCATCCATGAACTAGACCAACTCTTCTGAAAGGGATCACATTAGAAGGTCCTACATAGAAGGGGAGGAAAATGTGGAACAAAACTAAAAATCATAAAAAAAAGAGCAGGCTTACTGGTCAGACTGTTAGACACCCTAAGACTATGACCCTTAGCCACGTTTCAGGTCTGGAACTGAACTCAGCCTCGTGGTTAAATTTTCAGTCAGACAATAGATCTATGAGGGGAACAATAACATTAGGGAGGTAAACATATCTTAAAATAATCACTGACTTGAAATCAAAAGGGCAGCATTTATCTAAGATCAAAACGCAGAAGAATTAGGAAAGAAGGAGAAATGGAAAGGGAGGAAGTGGGACAAGTGCGGTTACATTATAGGGTTGTAATCAACAACATGAAATAAAATGTATATTAGTTATTGAATGGAAAACTGATTTGCTCTGTAAAGCTTCACCCAATTCACAATATAAATAAAGAAATACAAACTACAAACAGGCTCCTCACAGTAACCACACTGCCCTCTTAAACAAAAACAAAAACAAAAACAAAGCGCTTGGAGACCTCCAAGGAACACCAGGCCCATAGATGTTGAAAGAAGACAAAGACCTCCCCCCAGAGTTGGCAGTTAGAGAAGACCATCCCCTGGAGATGGCACCCTGAATTCAGACTTCTGTTTCCTCAGCTGTAAGGGAGTAAATTTGTTTGTTAAAAAAAGAGAGAAAGAAAAGATTCTTAACTATTTGAGACTCAAGGTGTTGAAAAGGGAATTAAAGAAAGCATCAATAAAAGACCATGTAACAGTCAAAAGATTAAGCAACCACAAAACAGAGTAATACATAAGATTGGAGTCAAAAGATCCAGCGTTCAGCTTTGGTTTCCATCATGTCTTATTAGTAGCTATGTGACTGTGGGCAAGTCACTGTGGCAATGCAGGATAATGCACTGGACCACAAGGTCAGTTCAAATTGTAAACTTGGCGGTTCAAACTCACCAGTCACATCTTAGAAACTATATATATAGTCACTATGAATCAGAGCAGACTTGACAGCACTTAACAACATGTGACTTTGGACAAGACACTTAGTACTGTATACCTCCATCACTCATGGTGGTGGTGGTATGCCGTGGAGTTGGTTCTGACGCATAGCCACCCTGCGTAGGTTTCCGAGGCTGCTAATCTTTACGGGAGCAGAAAGCCTCATCCTTCTGCTAAACAGTTGGTAGCTTTGAACTGCTTACCTTGAGGTTAGTAGCTCAACTTGTAACTACTACACTACCAGAGCTAATTCCATCACTCATAGAACTGTAGAATAAAATAATACTTCTTAAATTAAAATAA
>NW_006408532.1:23285883-23291280 GCF_000296735.1 Chrysochloris asiatica | reverse complement strand
GAAATTTTAATTAATTAAAGCAATAATACATTGTGAGTGAAAGTATTTTGTAAATTATAAAGCAGTACACAAAAATTCTTTACTAATGTTATAAGTATAGATTGTTGTAAGGATGTAAACCATTGCTCGGAGCCATAGAAAAGAAAACTTATCAGTATTAAGTAGGTTTGAAAAATTATTAGAGTTATGTTAAGAGAAAGACAACGAAAACTTTATTGAATTTTATTATGTCTCTCTTGTATTAGGTGACTACGAAAACTTTGAACCTCACAGTCTTAAAGTAACTGGGGCAGTAGAGAAATCTTCTCTGAGATTAAACATGAAAATAATTGTGCATGTTGGAACAGAGTACAGAGAAATATATATCTACCTTTCCAAAGTAAAGAGATTTAACATGTAAGGTTTATCCGATGCATGAGGAGTGTTCATTTTACAAAGGGAACAATTTTAGTTAAATGTCTCAACTTATACTTCATTGGTGTTGCTAAGTGCCGCAAGTTGGTTCTGACTCATAGTGACCCTGTATAGGGTTTCCAAGGAGCAGCTGGTAGGTTTGAACTGCCAACCCTGTGCTTTGCAGTCCAGTGCTGATCCTATAGTGCCACACCAGGAGTACTCCATTTAAACCCCATTGAAGAGATTTATAGAATGTTGTACCTCTCCACGAATGGGTAACCTCACACCTTGTGGAACTTCTTAATTCCCGTGTCTACAATCTATTTGGAGTCCTGGTGTGGCACTGCGAGATAATGCGCTGGACTGCAAGGTAGGTTTGAACGGCAAGTTCAGTGGTTCAAGCTCACCAGCCGCTCCTCGGAAACGCTATCCAGGGTCTCTATGAGTTGGAACCGAGTCAACAGCACTTAACAACAACAGCTAAATACATGTGGGAGCATGGTGGCACCATATGACAAGCACTAGACTGTGAATCACAAGTCTGCGGTTTGAGTCCACCAGTTGCTCACAAGAGAAAGTTGAGGCTTTCTGCGCCTGCAAAAAAAATTTTTTTTTTTTAAAGCCTCAGAACCTCAAACAGAGCCATTGAGTCAGAACTAATTTGAAGATCTTCAACAGCAACTAATAGATGTGGCTCAATGCTGAGTGTTGTGGAGTCCTGATGTAGCGCTATGGGCTAATGCGCTGGACTGAAAAGTCGTTTGAGCCACAAGGTTTGTGGTTCAAGCTCACCAGCTGCTCCTTGGAAACCCTATATAGGGTTGCTATGGTTCGGAAAAGACTCAGCAGCACTTAACAACAACAACAACAACAACATGCTGAGTGTTGTAGTAGCATGTGTGAGAAATAAAATGTTGCTTTTCTTCTAGGAGCATATAATTTGGGGTTGGGGGAGGGAGACATAACAAATAAATATAAGCTCTTGAAGGTCAAAGTCTTTATCTTCTTCACCTTTAAATATTTAAATCTCTGCAATAACTTGCTTTCTGTTTTGCAAGTACACAAAGTGATGTTCATTAACTATTTGTTGAATGAATGCATGAATGGATGAAGCAAATAAAGATTCAAGGCTATAGATAGCATTAAATGAGCAATTCAAGCAGTAAGTGCTAAAGGATTAAGGAGAAGAGTGACAATTTGGTAGAAAGCAACTGGGGAAGGTCAAAAGTTGTATCAGTATGTTTCAAAGATACCTTTTCAATTTAAATTTGGAAACTCTCAATGCCCTACGTTACTGGTTGGGAAGAAAATGTTGGCAGTAGAACACATCTTTCTTTTTCTGGGGGATCCCGGGGAAGAAAATAACTCAGTCAATTTCTCTTTCAAATATTCTAGTAACCAGACCTCCTAAGAAACATACTGATACTTTTTTCTAGCAGAAAATTAATAGAAAGCTCTCATCTCTGAAATGCTTTTAGAAGGGCACACCTGGTGTGTCTTGAGTGCTTATTGTACATAAACCTGGAATTTGTAGATAGATGGAAACATGACTGGTTGGAGAATTAATGGAATGTAAATGGAGATACTTAACTGAAATTGTTCCCTTTGCTTCAGCCTTACTTATCAAGTCTGAATCAGAACAAATCCCAACATAGAAGGCAAGAACCTACTTTGAAGGTCTTGGACTTCTCCCAGGAAAGAATGTTTTCTCTGAACTGTGTTTCCTTTGAATTATTAGTGATGTTTGTTCCTGGGTTGTGAGTCTGATTTAACAGTCTGACCCTTTGTGTCACTGCATTGGATTGCTGTACCTCCCCTGTTGCTATTTCATGGCAGTTAACTGGCTGAAATCCTTTGGAGACCACTAGACCTGAGCTGGACCCTATCTTAGCTCCTTGCTAGAGTAAGACTTCAAGTTGGTGATGTAAGTGCTCTGAGTTTGAATTTCCTCATCTGCACCTTTTGTTAATAGCCGTATCTGGAGTAGTTGAGGGATTGTTGTTGTTGTTGTTGTTATGTGCCGTGGAGTCGGTTCTGACTCATAGCGACCCTGTACAGGGTTTCCGAGGCTGTAAATCTTTACAGGAGCAGAAAGCCTCATCTTTCTCCCATGAAACAGCTGGTAGTTTTGAACTGCTGACCTTGCAGCTCACAGCCCGATTCGTAACCACTATGCTACCAGAGCTTCTTTAGTTGAGGGATTAAGAGGGGGGAAAGAGGGTTGAGCACCTTACCCTTCCCTGCACTGGGAGAGACACTCCTTCCCCAGCTGGAACCAGCCCGGTCGGCAGGAATGACACTGCATGCTGTGCCTCCCTTCGCATGTCCTACAAGAGCTGTGGCAGGGGACACACTGGTGACTGTCCTCGTCGGTGTAGTAGCCCTCAGGGCAGTCCTCCACGCAGGTCATATCTGGAAAAGACACCATATGTCTCCTAAGCCTCTCCTATATGCTCTCCACTGTGTGCTGAAGTTGGGGAGGTGCAGAAGGAAGGAGACAATGTTCTTATGGGCTGATGGATATGCTTGGGATGTAAGATGAATATCTAAGATATAGAATGGACCATATGACCACAAAGAGTTCAGAGAACACAGAGGACACAGTGGACCAACCATGGTGGACAGGATAGAAATCATAGTCTGGAGAATTGAGTTAAAAGGACTCCCAGGGTTTACCCGGAGGGAGAGTACATTTGGAGGGAGAGTACATTCTGGACATGCATTTGGGAGAGCATAGTGTCAAGACTCCATTAACGTAAAAACCGCAGCAACAACTAAATGCGTGTCCTATGTGATGACGTGATTCCACAGCTACAACTTTCCAAGTCCTGTCTTGAATGTCCCTCTAATACATTTGGGATTTCTGCTGTACTGTCCGCACAATGTGGCTCTTTAATTTTAAATTAAAACAAGGACAAGCTAAATACAATGAGAACTTCAGTTGCTTAGATGCACAAGCCAGTCTAGAACATTCTACCCCCAAAGAGTTATGGACAGTGAGATCCAGTTTCACCCAGGTGTTTAATACATTAGTCAGGCTGTCTCTACAATTCCATTCAGCATTGGCACAGAAACAGGTGGGAACGTCCAATGCTGCTAAAGCCGAGGCTCCCAGGCTCTGAGGTATTGGAGCACAGGGCCTTCCATTCATTTTCAAAAGTAACCATTTAAATAGAAAGACACCAATGCCTATGGTGTAACAAGCATTTGCAAAGTAGTTTCCCTTGAGGAGGAAAAAATCGAACCTCTGCTCAGAGGAAAAGTAACTCACTGAGAAGAAGGTTTTTCCGTGGGCAGGCGCGACACTGGTCCTCGGCAGGTCCCATGCATCGGAAGCACTTGGTGTGACAAGGCTGGCACCTGTGTGTCGCCTCATCCCAGTATTCCGCGTGGGTGCAGTTTTTGTAAGGTACACAGCTCCCGTGGTCATTCTTTCTCAGGCCTTTTTGACAAGTTTTGCAGGTCCCCAATGATGTGCAGGTCTGACAGGTCTTGTGACAATCTGTAGACATGGCGGGGGCAGTAGGCAGAGTGAGAGAGCGCCAGAGCATCCCTCAGTGAATTAATCACCTGGGAAGTGTGTTCACAGTTCTCCATATTTCTTACAGAGGTTTCTAAGACAGTTCAAGCTCACCAAGCGCTCCTCACAAACCCTATGCAGGGTGGATGGGATTTGGAACAGACTCAACGGCACTTCACAACAACGACACGCCAAGGGTGGGGAGCACAGTGGCTCTCTAGGATAAGCACTGGACTGGACCACAAGGTCAGCAGTTCAAGTCCACCAGTGACTCTGTAGGAGAAAGATGAGACTTTCTGCTCCCTCAAAGACTTATAGACTAGGAAACCCAATACAGTGTCACTATGAGTTCAAATAGACTCAATGATATTTAACAATAACAACACCAAGGGTAGGAGTCACTGGGCGGTACAAATAATTAGCACACTTGACTACTAACTGGAAGATTGAAGGTTCAAGCCCACATAAGGTGCTTTGTAAAATGAACCTAGCAAGCTCCTTCCAAACAAAACCAAAAACATCAGTCGTTGAAAATCCTATTGAGCACAGATCTACTCGGATACACTTGGGGCTGCCACAAGTCAGAATCAATTCGATAGCAAGTGGCTTTTGGTTTGGTGCTAAGGTGGGGAGCCATGAGTTTGGCACAGCTCTTGGGCTTTGGGGTAGAGCATTCCAGCTTCAAAATAATAATAATAATAAAAAAGGTTTTTTTCCCTTTCTCTGAAATACCCCAAGAGCCTTTTCCCTAGAATAGCCACCTTGGAAATATCGGTAAGGTAAGGCTCACAGTGTAATTTACCCAAATGGCAACAAAGAGAGTATGAGTAAATCCACAGTATCAAGCATTGCGACACTTTCACCATCACACCTCTTAATGGTGATGGTTCTCCACCCATCTCCCAGAATTCCCAGAGCTCATCACTAATACTTGCAGTGGCCATTAAGTTAGTTCTCACTCATGGCGAGCCAATGCGTGTCAGCGTAGAACAAGACAGGGTTTTCAATGGCTGATTTTTCAGGAGCAAATGGCCAGATCTTTCTTTTGAGGTATCTCCTTTCTGTTAGCAGTCCAGCACTTAATTGTTGGCACCACCCAGGGAATTCTAAATATCTTTATATCAGATTGGATCATCACTGAGAGTTAACAATGAAATAATTTGACTCATCTACTAAAGGCATTCTGGTGGTGTAGTGGATTATAAACTGAGCTGCTAACCACAAGGTCAGCATAGTGAATCTATCAGGCAGTCCTTGGGAGAAAGATGAGGCTTTCTGCTCCCATAGAGATTTACAGCCTCAGAAACCCTATACAGGGTCGCTGTGAGTTGGAGCCGGCTTGGCGGCACACAACCACCACCAACCACCACTCACCTATTAATTGTTGTTGTTAAGTGCCATCGAGTCGGGTCCGACCCATAGCGACCCTGTACAGGGTTTCCGAGGGTGTAAATCTTTACGGGAGTAGAAAGCCTCATCTT
>NW_006408532.1:23284917-23285783 GCF_000296735.1 Chrysochloris asiatica | reverse complement strand
TAATTTTATATTTAATTATGTTATATATGGCTATATTATAAATATACAATATATTTTATAATAATACCATATATAATCATTGTTGTTGCTGTTGATAAATAATGTCAAACTAGTTCAGATTCATAGCAACCCAGTATAGGGTCTCTGAGACTGTAATTGTTTTGGGGAGCAGAAAGTCCCATCTTTCTCCTGTGGTTCAGCTGGTGGGCCTGAACCACTGACTTTGTAGTTCTCAGTCTAGTACATATTCCATAGAGCCACAATGTTCCCTTATATAATTATGGCACTGTGGGTTAATGTACTGGACTGTCAAGTTGGTTTGAACTACAAGGTTAGTGGTTCAAGCTCACAAGCTGCTCTTTTTAAACCCTATACTGGGTCGCTATGGGTTGGAATTGACTTGATGGTACTTAGCAACAACAATATATGATAATGTAATATATAGTTTATTGTAAAAGTTATTCTATATTATATTTGGAGTACTGGGGTGGTGCTATAGGATAAGCACTGGACTAAAATTGGTGGTTCAAATCTACCAGTGCCTCTTTGGAAATGTTATATGGGGTCATTATGAGTTGTAACTGACTCAACAGTACTTAATAACTTAACAATAATATTATATTTATCATATAACTTTATATGTAATATAATTTAATATGTCAAGTGCTGTCAAGTCGGTTCCAACTCATAGCAACCCTGTATAGAAGATAAAGACTTTGACTTTCTGAGGAGTAGTTGGTGGATTTGAACAGCTGACCTTGCAGTTAGTAGTCCATTGCTTATCCTACAATGCCATAATTTAATATATAATGTATATATATATATATACACATTATATTTAATTATGTTATATATAGCTATATTAT
>NW_006408532.1:23236547-23278445 GCF_000296735.1 Chrysochloris asiatica | reverse complement strand
CCTCATCTTTCTCCCGCGGAGCAGCTGGTAGTTTCGAACCGCTGACCTTAAGGTTTGCAGCCCGATTCGTAACCACTACGCTACCAGAGCTCCATTACTTTAACTTTTAACCCAACACAGGAGTGCACTTAAAGAAAGATTAGAAGAGGTCAAAGGAACTTGGGTACCATCAAGTTGGTTCCAATTCACAGCAACCCTGTATATGGTTTCCAAGGCTGTAAATATTTCCAGGAGCAGAAAGTCTCATCTTTCTCATGCAGAGTGGTTGGTAGATTTGAACTGCTGACCTTGTGGTTAGCAGCCCAACTCTTAACCACTATGCTACCAGGGCTCTCTATAAATAATAGCAGATCCTTTCTTGAAAGTGTCGGGACTAAAGTGCTAAGGGGGTAGATGCAGTGGGAGACCAAGAGCAGAGGTTCTGCCCCTGAGGGTGATGTGGGAGAAGGGGACCAGAGACACCAAGAAAGTCCTCTGTGGGATAGTTTAGCTTCTGCTGCTACAAACTTGCCATGACTTGACATTTTAATACAAATTTCCATCTTTGGCGACTCTTGGAGACTCATCGTCTGTGTCGTACAGCTGCATGTGAAAATCATTTGGGATCAGTAGTTCTCAGCCACTGTGCTGAGGAGGGCTGAAGGAACTGGTTATTATTAATAAAAGTTACCTTACCAAGGCTTTAAACAATTCTTTACATAATGCAAAAATAAATGAGAACAGATGCAAAATATGCTCACTGGAATGGGAGGGAAAGGGGTGATAGATGGGCAGCTCTGGGTTTAAAAACTGTGCAAACCTCAGAGCCTCTTGCGTGTCAGCAGA
Organism: Chrysochloris asiatica; assembly: GCF_000296735.1. NCBI lineage: Eukaryota > Metazoa > Chordata > Mammalia > Afrosoricida > Chrysochloridae > Chrysochloris > Chrysochloris asiatica. The sequence goes on along the minus strand of NW_006408532.1, from coordinate 23,277,620 downwards.
AACCCACACTTTTGGGAAGCTCCTTGGGAGACTACTCAGTCATACTTCCTGCAAGTCTTTTTATGATTATGTTTTAATCACCTATATATACAAATTTAAATTTATTTTACTTTGCTGTTGTTGTTGAGAATACACACAGTAGCTGTGGTTGTTGTGTGTGTTAAGTTGATTCTGACTCAACAACCCTATAGGACCCAGTACAGCAGCTCCATAGAGTTGCCTAGGCTATGGTATTTACAGGAGCAGATTGCTAACTCTTTTCTCCCCTGGGTTTGAACTGATGCTCCTTTAGTGAGCAGTGTAACTTTAACCACCATGCCACCAGGGCTACTATACACTGCTGAACATACAGCAACGCAACAATGTCCAATTCAGTGGCGTTGATGCCATTCTCCAAGATGTGCCACCATCCTCACCCTCCTTTTCTGAATTCCTCCTCCCCCACTAATATAAGCTCACTGCCCCCTAAAGTTTCAAGTCACTGTTGTCCATTTAATCCCATTAGATTGTTCTTAAAGGAGTGCAAAGCTCTATGCAGCCATTCTTTACTAATTAAGGTAAATAGCTGCTTGGTTTAAAGAAGACTTCAAGGAATACTTTTGGTTTAAGACTTAAGGTTTCAAGATGATCTCAAGACAATAGTTTCAGGGATTTATCCAACCTCAATGGTTCCAGAAAATCTGTATGCTATGACTGCCCAGATGTCTTTACCTTTGCATTCGTTGGTCTCGCTTTCCAAGTAAGTTCCTGCTGGACACGCTTCCAAACACAGCCCGTCATAGAGGAACAAGTACTTGTCAGTGCAGACGTCACAGTTGTCATCACCGGGACCACTGCACGCCAGACAGTCCTTGTGACAGGGGACACACTGGCGAGCATCCTCGTAATAGCCTTGGGGACAGGACTGGTGGCACTCATCATCGTAGAGAAAGAAATTCGGCATGCACTCTACAGGGAAGGAGGGGACTGTAAGTTACTCTGAGCATGTGGGGACAAGAATGGGATACATTTGCCCTGTTTACCAACTCTGCCAGAAGGAGCTCTGGTTATGAATCGGGCTGCTAACCTCAAGATCAGCAGTTTGAAACTACCAGCTGTTTCATGGAAGAAAGATGAGGCTTTTTGCTCCTGTAAAGATTTACAGCCTCAGAAACCCTGTACAGGGTCGCTCTGCATTGGAATCGACTCCACGGCACATAACCACCACTACCACCACCTCTGCTAGAGTACATTCTAGATCCCTTGGGAATAGGAGGTCAATCAGGGTGGCTCAACTGGATGGTACTGCCTCCTGAAAGTGCAAAAAACTGCAGAGCTGTGGTAGATGAGTGAGGACTGAGATGCTGAATGTATTGCTGAGAAAACTTGAAAAGCATTTTTAGATTAAAAAAAAATGTATTGAGATCTTCACACTCTGTGCAATACAGAAAGCAGCTTAGGAATTATTGGATCAATTCATTTAAAAATTGATCAATAAATAATATATTAGGATATGTTTTTGTTATTGGTAAGTATTATCAAGTCGATTCTGACTCATAATGACCCTGTACAAGGTTTCTGTGGAGCAGCTGGCAGGTTTGAACCACTAGCCTTGTGGTTCATTATCCAGGGCTGATCCTATAGCAACACACCAGCACTCCATACTAGGGTGTGTTGTTGTTGTTAAGTGCCCTTGAGTCGGTTCCAACTCATAGCGAAACTATATAGGGTTTTTGAGGAGCAGTTGGAGAGCTTGAACTGCTGACCTTGCAGTTCACACTGACCTTGCAATCCAACACATTAACCTGCAGCGCCACACCAGGACTCCATGCTGGTGGTGGTGGTGGTGGTGGTGATGGTTCTGACTCATAGCAACCCTGTACAGGGTTTCTAAGGCTGTAAATCTTTACAGGAGCAGAAAGTCTCATCTTTCTCACACGGAATGGCTGGTAGTTTCGAACTGCTAACCTTGAGGTTAGAAGTCAATCTCATAATCACTATGCTACCAGAGCTCCTTACTAGGGTATTTGTTGTTGTTAAGTGCCATTAAATCAGTGCTGACCCATAGTGACCCTCAGCGACCTTCTCTAGGGTTTCTGAGGAGATGCTGGTGAGCTTGAATTGCCCCGACCTTACAGTTCAAACGGCTTTGCAGTCTGGTGCATTAACCCACAGTGTAACACTAAGGTATGTTCTTGTTGTTGTTAAGTGCCATCGAGTCGGTTCCGACCCATAGCGACCCTGTACAGGGTTTCCGAGGGTGTAAATCTTTATAGGAGTAGAAAGCCTCATCTTATTCCTGTGGAGTGGCTGGTAGTTTCAAACAGCTGACCTTAAGGTTCGCAGCCCGATTCGTAACCACTACGCTACCAGAGCTCCTTAACACTAAGGTATACATAAGGGTAAATCAAAATGTATTAGGGTTCCAGTTAATACTAAATGCATGGTCTTATTCCAAACAAAATATATTTAAGCATGTATCTGTGATCCATGGATGGCTGCAGACAATATATTTCTTAGTAATTAATATACTTAGTCTCATGAGGGTGCCTTCAAATAAATAAATAAATAAGGTTCAATCAATAAAGTGGCTTTCCAGGGGATCTGCTGGGCCAGTTAAATTTAAGGTAAGAAGGTCATCTTAGAAGGTTATGGCAGCTATTTCTTAGGAGTCCAAAAGGACAATCTTGATAGATTTTTTGCAAAGGTCACAGGACAACCACAGGGGCTTGTTATGAAGAAGTTTTAAGAAAAGTGGAGACTGCATTGGTGAGAAAAACGGCCAGGGAAGTTGTGCCCAGGAATCGTCTTCCATCATGATAATGCAAAGGTGGTCTTATGAGGATTTCATTGGAATCCATCCCTACAGCCCTGACCTCACTCATGCAGACTTCTTTTTGTTCCCCATATTCAGAGAATATGTAAAAGGAACACTATTAGAGTCCTGTGAGAATACCCAAACTGCCTTTTTGATGTGGTAAATGAAAGAGTGTAGACTTCTTCAGGGAAGAGTTATTGAGATGGAAATGTCGCCTTCAGAAGTGTATAGACAAAGATGGAGAATATGTTGAGAAACAATAGCTTCACATTTTGATATTTTTTGTTTAATAAAGGCTTCTGTGATTTTGTAGCAACACTTTTGACTACTCAGACCTAGTTAATCAGTATGAAGAATGTGTTGTGGGTTCATTTTATTTGTGTTCATTTTCGTATTTAGGGTGAGAACCCAGAAAACATTTTAGGTCACACCAAGAAAATCCTTAAGGCAGCTCTCCATAAATGATCTCTTATTTTGGGAAGGACAATGACAACTTTTGGGAGATAATTCTAAAAGAAAACCCCCTATTTGTAGTCAAAGTGTTATATTTGGCATCTTACAGCTGCTAGAACTTCTCTTTCTTATCTTTTATAACAACTGACTAACTGCCTCATTGTCTAGTTCTTTCACATCAGTTTCTCATATAATATTTTGTCCCTAAAAGGTGGAACCTTAGCTTCTTCTTGGGTGCTGCCTTTTGTTGTTGTTAAGTGCCGTCAAGTCAGTTCCGACTCATAGAAACCCTGTATAGGATTTCTGAGGAAAGACTGGTGGGTTTGAACTGCAGACCTTCTGGTTAGCCATTCAGTGCTTATCCCACAGCGTCACCAGGACTCTACTAAGTGCTCAACCAAACCAGTTGCCATCCAGTTGGGTAGGACTCACAGTGACTCCATATATGTCAGAGAAGAACTGTGCTCCACAGGGATTTAAGTGGCTGATTTTTTTGGAAGTACATCACCAGGATTTTCTTCCAATATGCCTCTGGGTGAATTTGAACTTACAGCACTTTGATTAGTAGCAGAAAGTAACTGTTATACCATCCAGGGACTCTTAAGTGCTCAATTTATTATTATTGTAGTTGCTATGGAGTTCATTCAGAGACTGGTGTGACGCTGAGGGATATAATACGCTGGATTGTAAAGTCAGTTTGAGCCACAAGGTCAGCAGTTCAAACTCACCAGCCGCCCCTCAGAGATCCTATACAAGGATGCTATGAATTGGAGCCAACTCGAGGGCACATACAAACAACAACAATGGTGTGGATTCAGACCAATGGCTACCCCTGTGGGCAGAGTGGGCCTGTGTTCCCTAGGGTTCTCAAGGTGACCTGAGAAAGCAGGTCTCCAGAACTATCTTCTGAAGGGCTGCAGTGTAGATTTGAACTGCCAGTCTTTCAGCTATTAAGTGCTTAAATGTTTGTGTCACCAATAAACCCAAAACTCTGCTGCCGTGTCATTACCAACCCTATAGGACAGAGTAAAACTGTCTCTTAGGGTTTCCAAGACTGGAAACATCTAAGGAAGCAGGCTGATACATCTTTCTCCACCAGCACAACAGCTGGTGGGTTTGAACCATCACTCTTTGTATTCATATTCGAGCTCTAAGTTATTTTTGTATGTAAAATAAATCTGGCAAAAAGGGGCTCTTGTTTGTCTTCACTTGCAGAATCCACAATGTAAATTAGGCTGTGGGCCGCTCTTCATTTCTTCAGTGATGTGCCTGGAGATGAACACATTTCAGTAAAAGGACTGAGAGAGGTTATTCCAGCTCTCTTTGGAACGCCATCCACAGCCAAGCCACATTCCACCAAAGGCTGCTCCTGAGTACCTTTGCATGTTTCCTCGTGGATGCAGTCCTGACACATCTCTGGGCAGTGCCTGCACACGCCTTCCATAGCCACGTGCCTCTCAGAGCAGGCTTCACGACACAAGCCGTGCTGCAGCACCAAACTTCCTTCACAAGACAAACAGTGGGTGGCGTTTCCGTCACACGTTCTGCAAGGTGAGTTGCAGCGTTCACATTGACCCGCTTCTGCATAAAAGCCTCTGTGGAGGAAAGAAAGAGAACAATCAAGGAAACTTGGGAACTGGAGAAATTAGTTACACCTGGTGCCAAAGGACTAGGGCTCAAAAAGAACAGGGCTGCTGAGATTGTAAACCAAAATGTAAATCTATTAGTAACATTGTGGATGTGCTGTGACCAAGATAGCCTAAAAAAAAAAAACAAACAGAAGGGGAAGTTATCGTCACTGTGAACTTAGTTTGTCTGAAAACTAACTATTGTTTATTAGTATGTGATTTAGTCATCTTCTAAGTTCCCGATTCTATCTTCTAACTGGTAAATTCTTTTCCTTTCTGTTAGAGCATTACATTGTTGCTGTTGCTAAGTGCCATAGAATGGATTCCAACTCATAGGGACCCTGTATAGGGTTTCCAAAGAGCAACTGGTAAGTTTGAACCACCAACCTTGCCGTTCAAACTGACCTTGCTTATCCAACCGTGTTTATCCAACAATGTCACTTCAGGACTCCAGGAGCATTACATGAACGGGACATTTTTAAAATTACATTTAATATAGCTAACCACCAGCAGCCAGAGTCTCGGCTCCTTGGAGGCCAAGATGACCAAACTTTGTCTCTCATACTTTGGACATATTGTCAGGAGGAACCAGTAGCTGGAGAAGGGGGAGGGTCAGAGAAGAAGAGGAAGACCCCCAACGAGATGGATTGGCAAAGCAGCAGCATCGATGGACTCAAGTGTGGCAACAGTGGTGAGGTTGGCTCAGGATCGGGCAGTGTTTCGTTCTGCTGTGCATAGGGTCACTATGGGTCGGTACCAACTCGATGGCACCTAACAACAAACAAATATATCTAAAATATTTTTTTTAAATATTTTTTTCACTTTCAAATAGTTCAAAAGGGCTAGTGCCTTATAGAGGTGGAAGTGATTTGTTTTTGGATGTTCTTGGAAAACGTCTGATGATTCATTAAAACACACACACACATCAACAGTCATATGCAGCATAAAACATATTTTGAGAATCTATTATTGGAGTATGTGTTTGTAGGATTCGCTTCTTTCTGGGGAAATCTGTCATCTTTACCGATTAAAACCAAAACCAAACCCAGTGCCATCTAGTTGATTCTGATTCACAGTGACCTGTAAAACAGAGCAGGACAGTTAGGGTTTCCATAACTGTCAGTCTTCGTCTGTACAACCGCATAGTTCTTCTGTAGAGCCTCTGATGGGTTTGAACTGCTGACATTGCAGTTAGCAGCCCAGTGTCTAACCCACAGCCCAAGTATCTAAACCAACACACCATACTGGTGTGTGAACACAATGACTATACAACTCCAAACATTTCAGTATATTTGGGAACAAGAAGTAGTGTCAATAATGTTTCTTTGAAGGGAAAAGATGAAGAGAAGAGCTGAAATGTTCAGAAGCAGGAAAATCATAAACCAGGTAAGAGAAAATGGACTGCTAGTATCAAAGGTACCTATACCGATTGTTGTCTGTAACAGTCCTTGTCTTACTCAACAGTTGCTACAATCAGAGAGGACAGTGGTGAGTCAAGGGCAGAATTCTCCCCTTTCATGCAGGAGACTTGGGTTCAATTCCTGTTCAATGCACTTCATGAGCAAGCCGCTATTGTCAGTCCATGGAGGCCAGCATGTTGCTACGGTGCTGAACAGGTACCAGTTTCTGTGGAGCTTCTAGACAAAGGCAGACTAGGAAGAGAGGTCTGATGATCTACTTTGGAAACTCAGTCAATGAAAACCCTACATATCACAATAGTACAATCTACTAGTGATCATAGGGATGGCACCAGACCTGTCAGCATTTTGTTCTGTTGTGCATAGAATCATCATGAGTTATAGACTAACAACAACAATCATAGTAGTGCTGTGTAGCAAACCATCCTGCAAAACAGCAATCATTTATCGGCACACATGTTGGTGGGTAGAGAGATCTAGGCAGGGCTTCGTTGGGCTTGATGCTAAGCTGCATGTCGGGTGCAAGTCTTCTCCAGGTCCTTTCATCCCCCCACCTCCACCCCAACACAGGGGGCTAAGTGGTGTGTTCTTCTCATCATCATGACAAAAACACAAGAGACCACACTCAACTGGACAAACACACTGTGAACCTCTGCTTGACTCCCTTCTGCTAACTTCCCCTTGGCCAAAGCAAGACCCATAACCAAGTATAAAGTCAAGGTTTAGGATGGACTAAGAGGCTTCACAAAGTTCATGGGAAAATGCCATTTTTAAAAAAATTCTGTTTTCCCATGCACTGTTTGAAGTCCCCTCATACATTCTGCTTCTACAGAGAGCTGTGCAAAGTTACAAGGTAGAGGGCGTGGGCATGGGCATAGAATGGTGTAGAGAATTACAGCCAATAACTCCATCTACTAGAGCCCTTTTGAAATCCTGATAGTTGATATGGGAAGGACTTCTGGTAGCGTAATGGTTATGAATCAGGCTGTGAACCTCAAAGTCAGAAGTTCAAAACTACCAGCTGTTTCCACGGGAGAAAGATGAGGCTTTCTGTTCCAGTAAAGATTTCCAGCCAGTACAGGGTCGCTATGAGTCAGAACTGACTCCACAGCACATAACCATTAGTTGATACAGGATCCCTTCTACATGACATCTTTACTGGATATTTAAAATTAGTAATGACCTCATTTAAGCTCATTCAGTTACTTGTTTAGAAAGCAAAGTTCAGGCTTTCTGACACATTATAGCTTTAGCTGTTTCTTAACCACTATAAAGAACACTGAAAAGTAAAGATAATGAATGCTATTTTGTCCAATAAAGTCCACCGCTTAAACATGAATTTTGACAAGGCAGGTTAGAAATGGATTATGTGGTCATGATTTTGAATGAATTTGGGAATTTTTTAATCAGGTGAATTCAGTGCACTCTTAAAAACATCTTCTATCTGAATGAAATTGATGGACTCACCGTTTCTCTGCTATGGAGTCTGCTTTATTTTAAGGAATTACACCGGGAGTGGCATTCACTATCTGGTAAGCTCCAAGTCCCCACATCCTAACAAGTCCACAGAGTTTTCCAGTGGGCAAGCTACAAATCTCAGAGTATCAGCTGGCCTTGTGTAGTCTGGTAGAAAAGCTACAAGAGTCATTATCATAACACTCATTTTCTGAATTGATTCCCAGTGTTCAGCCTGGCCTAGGCCTCTAGAGAGCAGTGTCCAGACACTGAGCAGGAGAAATTCTAGCTCAGCACAAGAGCAGTAACAGCACAAAGAAACTTTCCTTAGATTCTTTTCAAAAGGGAACCCAGGATGGTAGATTCGATGATGAAATTAAAGAGATGGATCCAAGAAAAAATACAAACCAATACTGAAGACTTGTGCTAACTCCACAATAAATGAACATCAGAAGCTCTATCAGGAAACAGTCAGAAGGTAACATGAGAAGGTATTTTTCTGAAAGCCTCTTTGCCGAGAAAGTACCCTTCTCCACCTTGCTATTTGTCTGGCTGTCTTCTTCCTGCATTTACAAAACTTTGTGTGTGTGGGGGTGGGGGGTGGGGGTGGGGGGGAGTTAATGCTTTATTGCACTGTTATTTTTATTCACGAAGACAAATATAATTTCTTTGGAAAAGAAATGGCCACATATATTGAGTTGTTAAATTCCAAGTACTTTATTATGTTGTAGTCTTTTCTCTCAGATAAATATATGCAATGCAGAAGCAGAGGATTCTGGAGCTTCATCTATATTTTACAGATACCCAAGACAGTGACAGCCAGAGCTTAAAGGAAGACTGCTTTCCTCACACCAAAGCCTCAAATCTGTTCACCTTTGGTGAATTTGAGTGCATCTTAAATTTCTTGTTGCCTTTTAAGCAATCCCTATAATGATAGATATTACTACTCGATCCTTCCTTCTTTCACAAACATATGCCATATACCAGAGTTGAAAAAGCTATGGCCACTACTGCTGACTTATAAATAATTCTGAATATTTTGATGTCATGCCTTTGTGGGATGTGCTCCATTATAAATCTTACTACTATTCTAGGATAAATCATACCCAGGAGAGCTATTTCTCAGAGACAGCAACAGCGCTTCTCAAGGCAAGCTGGTTACTATAGGCTTCTCAGATTTTCTTCCCCATGCATTTTTTCTAAAGACAAAGATGGGGGGCCATGAAGTAATGAGATCACCCTACTCAAAATAGGAGGGCAACCCACTGCTACTGAGCTGATTTTACTCATAGTGACCCCATGGGGTATAATAGAATTGCCCATAGGGTTTCCAAGACTGTAAATATTTACAGGAACAGAAAGCCTCATCTTTCTTCTGTGGAGCAGTTGGTAGGTTTGAACAGCTGATGTTTTGGTTAGCAGTCTAGGGTTTTAAGTGCTGTTGAGTCAGTTCTGACACACAGTAACCCTGTATAGGGTTTCCAAGGAGTGGCTGGTGAGTTTGAACCACCGACCTTGTAGTTCAAACTGACCTTGATGTTGAGTGCTTATTGTATGGTGCCACACAGTGATATGCCTTTAATTTCAAAGACTTCAGGATTTTCAGGCCATGCTAGGAACTTCTCTAAAAACCAGTTTTTGTCAAGTCAACTCTGACATATGGTGACCCTATGTGTGTCGTAGTAGAATTGTGCTTCATTTAAACTGTGCTTAATGTGGGTCTCTCAATGGCTGATTCTTTAGAAGTAGATTTCTAGGTCTTTCTTTTATTTCACCTCTGAGTGGACTCAAATCCCCAATATGTTGGTGAGCAGCTCAGCACATTAGTCATTTGAAAAACGGGCTTCAAAAAGTGCATGTGAAAATTCCATTATTTTTTCATTCCACGTAAAAGTCCATGAACTTTTTGGACCCTCCTCATATATTGGCTGCTGTGCTCCAGTGGGTTCAACCCATCTTGGAGGAATGAAATGTTGAGTGTTCAACAAATTGTTGTTAGGTGCCATCGAGTTAGTACCGACTCATAGCAACCCTATGCACAACAGAACGAAACACTGTCCGGTCCTAGGCCAACCTCACAATCATTGTTAAGCCCCTGTTGCCACTTTGCCAGTCCAGCTCCTTGTGGGGGTGGGTCTTCCTTTTGTTCTCCAACCCTCCACTTTACCAAACATGATATCCTTCTCCAGTGACTGGTCCCTTCTGATAATATGTCTGAAGTATGAGATGAGGTCTGGCCATCCTGGTTTCCAAGGAGCACTCTGGCTGTACTTCTTTCAAAATAGATTTGTTTGTTCTCTTGGCAATCCATGGTACTTTTTTTTTCTTTAAGCTTTTATTATGAATTAAATGATAGATTACATTGTAGAAAATTGTTTTTGCATACAACCAGTCATATTTTGTTTCATTGCAATGATTGCAATCCCCTCCATGCACCACTGGTTAACAGTATTTGCCTCTAACCCTCCCCCCCACTTTTTTTTTGATGCGCACAAAAACAAGCAGGAATATATAATCATTTAAACAACCAAAGAGCACATTTTGCAAGCCAGCTTCATGTCCACCAGCACAGAACCTTTCTCTTTCCATGAGTCTAGTCCTCAGCTGCTCTATTTCAACAAGTTATCACCTCTGCCTCCATCTCTGGTATTGCTGTTTCTCTGGTTAGGATCCCTTGTTCCCCTCTTGCTCTTTCCTCTTGAACTGCTGACTTTGCAGTTCAAACTGACCTTGCAGTCCAACGTATTAACCCACAGTACCACACCAGGACCCCAAAGAGCATCATGTTAGACTTTCAGTTGTTGTAATGTGGCACAGTGGGTTAATGTGCCAGACTGCAAAGCCATCTGAACTGCAAGGTCAGCGGTTCAACCTCACTAGTTGCTCCTTGGAAATCCTATATAGGGTGGCTATGCATCAGAGTCAACTCAACGGCACTTCACAACAACAATATTGTTGTTGCGAAGTGCCATTGAGTCGATACCCACTCACAGCGACCTTGTACAGGAGCAAGCTAGTGGGTTTGAACTGCCAACCTTGTGGTTCTCAGTCCAGTGCTGATCCTACAGTGCCACACCAGAAGTTAGACCTATTACTTAGGCGAGATTCTGGTGTGGCACTGTGGGATAAGACGTGGACTGTTAGGCACGAGATCAGTGGTTCGGAACCCACTTGACAACAACAACAACAACAAAAAGAAGACTTCAGGGGATATTTTTGATTTAAGGTTTAAAGATCATCTCGAGACAATAGTTTCAGGAGTTCCTCCACCCTCCATGGTACCAGAAATTCTGGAATTCATGACAATTTTTAATCCTCCTCTATAGTTTCCCCTCCTTTTGATTAGGATTCTTCTATGGAATCTTTGATCAAAATAGTAATAAAATTGTTAACATAGTTGGGCACCATCTAGTTCCTCTGGTCTCATAGCAAAGGAGGTGGTAATTAGCCACACATTCCATATCTTCGTCCTATTCCTGACTCTCTTTCCTCTTCAATTGCTTCAGGTGAAAAGAAACGAATTATTGTAACTTGAATGATGTATTACAAGTTTTTAAGACGCCACCTATGTCTTTTTTGGGGTAAATCCTGGAGAATAAACTATCGATAGGAAGAGCAAAGGAATTATAAACAATGGGATTGAGGAAAAGATACGGAATTGACAAATAATTAACTAGGTGTTAGCATTTATTTATGTCCTTGGTGGTGGTTGTGTGCCATGGAGTCAGTTCCAACTCTTGCAACCCTGTACAGGGTTTCCGAGGCTGTAAATCTTTACGGAAGCAGAAAGCCTCATCTTTCTCCCATGGAACAGCTGGTAGTTTCCAACTGCTGACCTTGCAGTTCGCAGCCCGATTTGTAACTACTACACTAGCAAAGCTCCTTGGGTGGCCACAAATCATTGTCTATCTACACCTCACTAAAAGAAACATGAGCTGTTTGAACCTACCCAAGAAAATCCTGGAGATCTTCTTCCACAGATTACTTCCATAAAAACCACATAGAGCAGTTCTACTCTGTAACACTTGGAGTCATCATGATTCAAACGGACCCAACAGAAATGCTGTTGTTGTTTTGGTATTATCTATTTACTATTTGGAGTCCCTGTGTAGCATTGTGGGTTAATGCGCCAGACTGCAAAGTCATTTGAATTGCAAGGCCAGAGGTTCAAGCTCACCAGTTGCTCCTGGAAACCCTATACAGGGTCGCTATGGGTCAGAACTGACTCGCTGACACTTAATAACAAAAACAATTGGTTATTTAGAGTTAATACTTAGTGCTTTCTGGGCTATGCCAAGCACTAAAGAGACAGAAGGGAGTCTTAGGAACATTTTTTTTGTGTCTGTTTGTACAAAATCTAAGAGTCCATTAGCTTATTTCAACCCAAAAGTGTGTTTTATTAGCCCCATACCTTATCTAAGTTCTCTTTGGCCATCAACTCAAAGAGTTAAGAAATAAGTCAACATTTCTGTGGGCTTGAAAAACTATAAATCAAATAAACCCATATAGAGAGCCACTGAAGATCACCGTGGGCTCTCTACTCATTCTCTACCTCATAAATGAAAGCACACTGGATCATTAGCTCTTCATTTGGAGGAATCACAAGAGTAAGTAATTGAGTGTATTAATACTTCACTACTTTATGGCACTTAACAAATTTTAAACTTTAGAAGAGGTCTCAGCATTCCACATTTATCGCAGCCTTATTTTTGTGATGGAGGGGAAAAATATATACTTTTCTAAGTAAAAAATCTATACGTGTAACAGTCACAAAGGAGAATCCTACATCCTGCCTTGTGCAGGCTTGGGCTGTTGTGATCAACAGTGCTATCAGGTAGCCTAGAGAGGACATTCAGGTGGAGAAGAGTTCTTTGAGGAATAGGAAGGGGTTGCCCCTAAAGTGGAATAAGCATGAACAGGAAGTGAAAGGGAGAGGGATGCTTACTCAGGGCACTTGGAGAAGCACCTGCCATCATGGAGGAAGAGTGTGTAGTCAGGCTGCACCAAGCACTTTGTGCAAAGATCGGCTTCCGAGCAAGAGGCACAGTCTTCAGTGCAGTTCTCACAACTGCCACTCGTCACGGAGGGCCACGTGCCTTGAGGGCAGGAGGTGACGCAGGCTTGAGCCAGCAGGTATGCTCCTAGACACAGGGGAGAGGTCAGATGACAGTCACTGTCATAGATCTGTCCACATGGGCACACATTCGTGCCAAGAACTGAAATCATAAGTGTGATTTTAAACTTTCCAGAGACCCTGAGTATCTGGAGCAGTTATTTCAGCTTTACCAAAGTATTTATTAGTGATGCTACCTTATCCAAGATGAGTTAAATCTCTAGAAAAGACATAAACAACAAAATAATTTTCTTCTTTCACCTTGCTACTACTGTTAGGTAGCATTCCTAGCATAGCGCTGTAGGATCAGCACTGGACTGTGAACCACGAGGTCAGCAGTTCAAACCCACTAGCTGCACCTTGCAAACCCCATACAGGGTTGCTATGAGTCAGGACTGACTTGACAGCACTTCACAGCAACAACATTAGTAACATGCGTTACTATAGGGCTTTGCTTTGCTCAGTTGATTGGTCTTATTGGTGTATGCTATTTTTGTGCGTTCCCAACAACTGTCTTAAGAGGACACCAACGTAGTAGTAACTCTCCCACTCTGTTTCCTCTTGACAGACTGTCAGCCTACCTAGTTTTTCACTGAAACAACAGCAAGGACAATAGATAGCACCATTGTTTAAGCTAACAAATTTAAAATCACTCTAACACCCAAATTCAAAGGCAATTCCTTCAAGTTTTGAGTGCAACCTTTTATATTTTCTATGATTGTAATCAAGGCATGAGAGCCCTAATGAAGCTGTGGTATAAGTACTTGACTCCCACTCCGAGGGAGAAACACGAGACTTTTCTGCTCCTGTTATGATTTACAGTCTCGGAAACCCTATACAGGATGGTTAGTACTCGGAAATGATTCAATGACAGTGAATTTGGTTAGGTTTTTGGTTTAGTCCTGGAACACCTATGAAAATCCTTGGGTAGTATAAATGGTTTGCTCTAAGTACAAACTAAAATATTGGTGGTTCAAATCCACCCAGTGGTACTATGGAAGAAAAGTTTGGCCATCTACGTCCATGAATAGAAAATTCTATGGAGCACACTTCTACTCTGAAACATTGGGTCACCATGAGTTGAAATTGACTCATCGACAACAGATTTTCTTGTTTTTAATCTCAAATTACTATTAACATTGTACATCCCCACATGGTATTCCTAAGGATTGCTTTAATGTGATCATAGCATTCTTTCTGTTAAAGTGCCATGCTCACAAAAATATTACCCTAGTTCTGGGAGTTTGTTTTTTTTTTTTTTTTTACTTCTGTTTTGTTTTTATAAATGATGAAACAATAATTAGTTGATCTGTTATATTCTTGTCCTTGTTTTCCTCCCTTACTCCGCTCCCCAAATTCAATATCAGTAATAGAGAAGGAAATAGCATTTCCTTCCTATTTACCCCTACTTACATTTTCTACCTTCAGTTCTGTTATTTGGGCTAATACACCTTTAAAGGGTAATGATACCCATGAATCTTAGCAAGTTCTGTGGCCAAGCCAAACCCACAGCTTTTGGGTTCATAACTGTTCCCCGCCCCCCTTATTTTCTGTGCTTTGGAAGCCAGTTTTCATTGATAGTCAGCTTGGGGCCCTGTGTTTCTTTTGATAGCCACTATGATAGGACCATGTGATGGGACACGATCAAGGTTCTACACAACTGATGACATACAGATGTCAATATACTTGTGTTCTAGTGACCTGATTGGCCACCAATCTCCTGTCCAACTCCATACTAACCTTTAGGACATGAAGTACACAGAGTTGCAGATCCATTACAAGTTTCACAAGAAGAATGACAAGCCTGGTGTCTTCTCAAGATGTCTGTGCAAGGAAAGAAACAACACATCAATCTCCTTCTTTGAATGGATTCACTGTGTTGCAGTGTTCATAAGAGATCTCATGGACGAGATTGTCCCCCCTCCTGTTCAAAGTCGAATCTCTTTAAATTTGAATAAAGTGTGGACTTCATTTATTGTTGTCTTTCCCCCTCTTATTCTTTTTCATTGACAATTGTCCCTTTCACTATCGCAACTTTCCTTGCAAACTTGAAGCATCAAAGACTGTGGTATCTTACAACGTTATCTTGACTCCTTTGGGGGATTTTGGACTGGAAAATGTTCCATCTTTGATATGTTGAAAATGTGTGAGTGTGAATGAGTTTAAAAGTACAAGGTAATCACTTCTTTCCCCAGGATTTTAGATGACCACTTTTCTCCACTCCAAGGTGATAATGAGGATTCACGGATCTCTCATGGAGAAAGAGGTTTGCTTTTTTTTTTGTTCTTTGAAAACCATATTTCATCAGGGAATCAGCATCTGCATCTCACTGTTTTATCAGAGCTGTTGCTGTGTTAAGTGCTGTCGAGTCAGTTCTGACTCACAGCTACCCTGTGTAGGGTTTCTGAGGAGCAGCTGGTGGGTTTGAACTAGCGACCTTGTGGTTTGCAGTCCAGTGTTGACCCTATAGCGCCACATCAGGAGTTCATCAGAGTAGCTGCTGTGTAATGCAACCTAAATGTATCTCATCTTAAAGTTGCCTCCAAATCATGATTGAACATTAAGATAATCGATCCACCCTTGAGCTTTCTGGTTGGTCAACATTAAAACAGGCAGTCTCAGATTAATACACCATTGGTTAAAGGAATTTTCTGCTCTCTCAATCTTCCAAAAGTCTACAATGGTTAAGTTTTTTCGATAGTCACCTCAGTGACTCCATGGGATAGTTTCAAAGACTGCCTCACAGCCTTGATGACTTCACTCAATCAATACTGAGATCTAGCCTTGTTGCTGAGTGCTGTCAATTCCACCCTAACTCATAGCAACCCTGTTGCCGAGAAGCAGCTGATGGGTTTGAAATGCACCTTGTGGTTCAAACAGACCTTGCTGCAGTCCAGTGCTTATCCTACAGCACCACACCAGGAGTCTTATAAAGACCTACACCACTAGAGATTAAGAATTTGTACTTCAGTATCAGTATGACTCAAACAGGGAATAATTCGAAAAAGAAGTTCTAGCTCAGGCTGTGTGATATGAATGATTCTGGCACTCAGTCGGTTGTTGGTGTTTTACCATATCCCACTCCCTAATGCCTTCCTTTCTCCTCCTGGCTCCCTGTCCTTTCCTTTCTTCTTGAGCATCCATCTAGCATAGTTGGCTCTAGTCACACCTATCTTCAGATCCCAGTTGTAGTGTTTACAGGCAAGGTAACCATGGATACAGTAATTAAAGTCAAGGAGTCTTGCTTTCCATGTCTTTCAGATGACAGAAAATGATTCCTCCTTTATAGGGACTACTGTGAAGATGAAAGGAGATGTTGTGTGTGTGTGCGTGTAAGTGTGTGTATGAAGTGCTTAACACTGGGGCTCAGTGAATGGTAGATCCTTCCACTTCTTCTCTCTCCTGGCTTCCTCACTGGTTACCCTCTGCCCTATTTCTTAGCCTTTTGTTTGATCTCCCTCTCCCTTTCCTGCCTTATGCCTATTAGAGACACTGGGAGACATTGTTTGCCTTCTAGGTTGGTTTTAAAAGCTGCTGAGTCTTGCAAACAAGGAACTGAGATTCAAATACATATGCACACGTGTATATCTGATTGCCCATGTTGAGTGACAGTTTATTATTTTGGAAATAAGTGTGCTCTTGCTTTCCAGTAGAATAATGAAAGCTGATAGCTGCTTGACTGGTGAAATCTTCTGGGGAAGCTGTCATGAACTCAGATTAGCCTTGGACAGAGGAATATTAGTTACCGGATTTTCCCAAAAGGAGTTGGCTTGCCTGCCAACATGACCAAGTCTTTCTCTGAAGGCTTTTCCAATCCGACAAATGCCACATAACCCAAACAAGAAAGACTTGGGAGCAGGCAGAGGAAAGATGAACAACAAACAATTCTGTTCCCAAGATCAGTCAAGATGCTTCCTAAATAAACATAAGCAGTTCAAAGAGGTATAAAAGAATCTGTAATGTTATGCGTCCAGTCCATGGGTTGATGTCCTGATGATTTTATCATCTTTATATTAAATGTTGTACTTATAGAGGTATAAGTTTTAATTTATGTTAAGATATTTGTGTGACTATGATATTCACATCAACACAAGGTATATTTATAATTACATACTTCTCATAGTATAACAGTTTGATAATTTACTGGACACACTTGATTTACATTTCTGTAATGTTTTCATTTCTCCACCAGAGGGGGATCTGTACAAACAATTAACTTTACATTTCCCCTTTGTCAGAATCGATTCCAATGCAAAGCAACCATACAGGACAGAGTAGAACTGCCCCATAGGGTTTCCAAGGCTGTCATCTTGGAGGAAGCAGACGACTGTCATAGTTCTAAGGTGGACTGACTAGTGGGTTTGAACTGCCAGCCTTTTGACTATCTACAGAGTGTTTAGCAACTGCGCCACAATGGCACTCACTTAATAATTGGCTTATCTTAAATATAGTGTAATAATGACTCTCTGCTGTTATTGTGTAGTTCTATGAGTCAGTTCCGACTCATAGAGACCCTGGATGGGGCTGCTCCTCAGACACCTTATGCAGGCTTGCTCTGAGTCGGAACCAGCTTGATGGCATTTAATAACAACAACATAGGTTTTCCGAGGAGCAGCTGAAATCACTGACCTTGCTGTTATCAGTCCAGTGCTTATCCTACACCGCCACACCAGGACTGGTTTTATAATAAAACATGACAGATTAGTGACTTAATTTCACTTGTTAGTGGGAGTATAAGGAGCTCTGGTGGTGTTGTAGGATAAGCACTGGACTGATAACCAAGGCTGGCAGCTCAAACCCATCAGCTGCTCCTAGGGAGTAAGATGACACTTTCTGTTCCTGAGAAGATGTAAAACCTCGGAAACCCTGCGGAGGGTCACTCAGAGTTGGAATCCACTTGGTGGCAGTGGGGGTGGAGTTGATTTTTTTGTGTCAATATAATTTGATCTTGATAACAGTTTCTCATTTTTTTCATCCCAATTCAGGACTGGTCTAACAACAAAAAAGAAAATCACTTTGACCAAGAAAGTGCAATGTTCATTTCCTTCACAAATGATTATAGTTATACCTATATTATATCTAATATATCTAATATATATATATATATATTATAGTTATATAAGGAGTCCTGGTGTGTGTGGCACTGTGGGCTAATGCACTGGACCACAAGTTTGGTGGTTCAAGCTCACCAGTCGCTCCTTGGAAACCCTATCCAGGGTGGCTATGAGTCAGAACTGACTCGACGGCACTTAACAACAATAACCATATAAAACAAGAATCATTTTTCTTCTCATTTTTAAATTAAGTAAGCAGTACTCCAGTGGTTCAAAATGTTCAAAAGGAGACTGTGAAGTCCCCCTTCCAATCCAGCTCCTAAGTCACCCAATTCCTTTCTCCAGAGGCAACCATGATGGAGCTACTATGTCTATTTATTTTTCAGTAAATATTCTAGGCACATATAAGCAAACAAATGGGTGTATTTGTCTCCTTTTCAGCACCCTTTTTAATACAAACTGTACCTATCCACACTGTCTGTTGCTTTACCTTTTTAACTATTGTATTTTGGAGGCCATTCTCTCTCAGAGATGGTTCCACAGTAGTTCATTGGATGACTGTACCATACATACTTCATATCTTAGTCTCCTATTGGTAACTATTTAGTTTGTTTCCAACGCTGACTATTTCAAATAACTCTGCAGTGTTACAAGAAGGCAAGGGCTGCTTCTTCAGCATGTTCTTAAAGATCTGCAAGGACAGAAGCTTTTTGTGATAGCCTCTCCTAGACGGAAACATTTAGCCAGGAATGTCTTATATGTCATATATGTTGCAGGTATTTCCACTGCTGAATTTCTTCACAGTCTTTCCCTTATGAGTGCCCACTTTGATTTTATATGACCACCCCTCCTTGCTCCACCTCTCTCTCGGGATGTCTTCATCCCTATTTGTTCTTTGATTCCCAGAGCCTTGGATTGGTGCCTGCATCGCAGAGACTCTCGCGATGTGTTGTGATTGTCTTCTTTCTATTTCCCTTTTACCTCTTTTGATTTGAACTTTCCACCTTCTTCGTTCTTGCAGCAGGCTCTTCACCAAAGATGGGCTTGCCTTGGGCACAGGTTCTTTTTTATTAAAAGAAATAAAGTGTTTTATTTTTTAATGCAAAAAAGATAAAGAAGAAGATAAACCATACGCACATTCCCACTGCCCAGTAATGTCTGCTATGCATAATTTGGTGTGCAGATTCCCCACCTTTATATTGAACATGTGAGTATAATTATATAGATGTATATAGGTAATTGGACTCCTGGTGTGGAGCTGTAGGATCAGCACTGGACTGCAAACCACATAGTCAGCAGTTCAAACCCATCAGCTGCTCCTCGGAAACCTTATACAGGGTCGCTATGAGTTGGAATCAACTTGGTGGCACTTAACAATGACATATATGTAATTGGAGTCCTGGTATGGCTTTGTAGGATCAGCACTGGACCATAAAGTCGGTTTGAGCTGCAAAGCTTGTGGTTCAAACTCACCAGCTACTCCTCAAAAACCCAGAACTGACTTGATGGCATGTAATAACAATAGCAATATATGTGTAATCAATAATATCTCTGCATATGATAATCACTTTACATTTCTGCACTTAACATTATATATCTTATAAGCATTTTATCTTATCATTAACATTTTTAATGACATCATTTTTAGTGGCTTACACATTTACCTCTATTAACCATAATCACTTAATGCTTTTGTCTTTTTTTTTTGTTGTTGTTGTTGTTGCCAATCCCCCTAAATTTCATTACTGTTCTTATATATAAATTATTATAGTGAATAAAGAAGACCATAGAAGAATTGATGCTTTTGAGTTATGGTGTTGGAGGAGAATATTGAAAGTGCCATAGGCTGCCAAAAGAACAAAGAGATCTGTGTTGGAAAAAGTGCAGCCAGAGTGCTCCTTGGAGGCCAGGATGGCCAAATTTTGACTCTTATACTTCCGACATATTGTCAGGAGGGACCAGTTGCTGGAGAAGGATATCATGTTTGGTAAGGTGGAGGGTCAGAGAAAAAGAGGAAGACCCCCAGTGAGATGGGCTCAAAGGTAGCAACGATTGTGAAGTTGGTCCAGGATGAGGCAGTGTATTGTTCTCTTGTAGATAGGGTCGTTAATGAGCTGGTACTAATACATTGGCACCTAACAACAACAACAATTATAGATAAAACTTGTATGAAAATCTTTGTGAATACACATTCTTGTATTCACAAAGTACCGGGCCAGGCTATTAGGCTACACAACTGATCATTATTTCAAAACTTCTTTCTAGAATTATTTTCCTCAGACCCTGGTGTGGCACTGCAGGATAATGCAATGGACCATAAGGTTGGTTTGAACTACAAGGTTGGCGGTTCAAGCTCACCAGCCACTCCATGGAAACCCTGTACGGGGTCACTATGAGTCCAACGTGACTCGATAGCACTTAACTTATTACTCTCCAGGCTCCAATAATTGCTCTCATTCAAAGAAGGCTGCTTTGAAAAAGGACTAGTGTTTTGTGTGTTCAAACTGGATCAAACTGAAGGTAAGGGAACAGACTAACTTTTTCTATGTGCATGTTATGTGCTGGGAGCTTTGCATGTCGTCTCTCCTTTAATTCTCACAATGACCTTGTGTGACATAGAATTATATTCTCATTTTATAGACAAGGAGACTGAAGTTCAGAAAGGATGAGAAACTTGTTCAAAGTCACATAGCTAGTACATAACAGAACTGGAATTTGACTTCAGGTATGCCTAACTCTAAATCCACACCCATTAATGGGATTTTTCAGCAACTCACTTGTACTTTAATTTGATGGAGGCCAAAGCTGTGCTGTACTGCTAAAGTTTGCTGTTAAGTGTCATTGAGTCGGTAGTGACTCTGAATAGTAGGGGTGGGGAACATTTTTTTCTGTCCAGAGCCATTTGGATATTTATAACATTATTTGTGGGTCATGCAAAAGTATCAACTTAAAAATTAGCTTGCTATATTTGGTCAAACATTTAATTAACTCACAACAACAATGTGATGGTTGGAACTGCAGTTGCCTTGGCAGGGCCAGATCAAATGATTTCTCCGGCTGCATGTTCCCCACCCCTGCTTTAGGGTTTCCCAGGAGCAGCTAGTAGGCTTGAACTACTGACCTTGTAGTTCAAACCCACCTTGTGGTCCAGTGCTTATGTTAGAGTGTCACCCCAGGACTCCACTGATAAAGTAGGTCTCTGGGAAATTAAAAAACAACAATTTGATTTGTAGTGCTTTCTAAATCACTAGTGTGGCACTGTAGGGTAAGCACTGGACTGTTCACTGCAAGGTCGCAGTTTAAGTCCTCCAGCTGCTCCTTGGAAACCCTACGCAGGGTCACTATGAGTTGGAACTGACTCGACAGCATTTAGACAACAGCAACATGGTATTAAAAACCTGCCAGTGATTTAACAACTCACTTAAAAATTTCCTCAATATTTTATAATTAGCACAGGTTTACACCATGTTTCATCATACCACTCAGCCAAAGATTTCCAAAGGTTGCCTTATTTGCCCAGTGATTGAACATTTTTGCATTCTGAGTTCTGATTGGTTAAAGAACTAAAAATGAATAAACATTTTGAAGGGAAAGGCAATACACAACAAGGGAGAAGGCAGCACAACAAGACCCATGGCAAAGCTTTTGATGACATTGTTTTTAGGGCCTTGCACATTTATCTTACATGCAAGCTGAGCTGAGAGAGGAAGGCAAATGGGAGGACAGCCATGAGTATATATAGACTTGACAGAGGGTATTTCTGCATATATATTTACATGTACTCTAAATATATTCAAGAATGTTAAAGCATACAGAGTCATGGTGTGGTGCTACAGGATAAGCATTAGACTGCTAACCACAATGTTGGTGGTTCAAACTCACTAGCCACTTTTTGGAAACCCTACTTCTCAAAACTTCTTATCTATAACCAAGCACCTTGAAGGGAGTAACTCACTGGGCATCATGACTTAGAATCACAGTCCTTGGGGGCAGCCAGGCAAATTGATATTCTGTAGAACCCACAAAGTCTATGTTCTATGTCTTACATCAGTGGGTGGCAACTGGGGTCTTAAAAGCTTGTGAGTGGTCATCTAGAAGGTGACTATTGGTCTATTCTCACCCAGAACACGGAAGAGTGAAGAAAGTCAAAGACTCAAGGAAACGAGTCTAAAAGACTAATGGACCACAGTTTCCACTACTCAGAAACCAGAAGAGCTCGATGGTGTCCTGCCACCACTAGCAACTGCTTTGATCAGGACCACAATACAAAGCCCTGGACTGAGAGAGAGAAAATTAGAACAAAATTCAATAACATAAAAAAGATCAGAGTTACTGATATGATAGAGACAGATGAAACACCGGAGACTGTGGCCCTATGTACCCTTAAAACCTGGAACTGAACCCCCACCATCCCTGAGGATCAGCTTCCAGCCAAATAGTAGGCCTAGAAAATCAATAATAACACCAGGAAGGAGCATACTCCTCAATCTAATCAGCCTTACAAGACCAACAGGGAAGAATTTGCCGAGAAACAAAGCTCAGAAAGTGGGAAGGGGCAAGAAAGGAGGAAAGAAGGATGAATGGACACAGGAAACCAGGGAGGAAGGGGGAAGAGAGAAAACTAATATACCCTGTAAACTTTAACCCAAATTACAATTTTTTGTTTTTTGTTTTTGTTTTTCACGTTAAAAAAAGAAAAAAAAAAAAAGATTCCTCATTTCTAAATGAGGCAACAGCATACATCTCAACAAAGTCCTTCTAAAAATTAGACTCTCATGGCATCTTTAAGGTTCATTTAAGTTTAATGAACATATCCTCTCATTCTTGAGATTTTCTTTCACATGCATGTGGCTTTTGGTGTTTGCAGCTGACTGGGATTCCAGTCTTTCTCCCAGCCTAGGAATTATAACATCAAAAGGTAGGTTAGTGATAGATTGCTTGGATGTGGTCAAAGACAAAAATAATTCTCAATGCTTGTGCTTTGTGGATTAGACTTCCATCAGAATATTTACTTAGAGGCTCCTATAAGTATGGTTTTTAATCAGTGATGGATATAGGTGTGTAGAGAAACTGAGCAGGAGTTGCTTCTAGAACATTTTAGTACGCCTTGAAGGAGGACCACTTAAGAAAACCCAAATGATTTCTAGCTCTATTCCCAATAATAGTTTTAAAAAACCAGTGAAAGCTATCATCTTCTCTCAAAGCCAGTGAATGGTCTACTGTACTTTAACATTTCTACCAGTGGTGGCTTTGTAGGATGTTTGAGTTGCTGCTGAAGTGTCTGCTTAATATTGGTTCTATTTCAACCGTTTAGGAAGAGCAGATGAAATACTCTTGACAATATATTGTTGTTGTTGTCAAGTGCCATCAAGTCAGTCCTGACTCATAGCAACCTGTATAAGGCTTTCCTAGGAGTGACTGTTGTGTTTGAACTGCCCACTTTGTGGTTAGTAGTCCAGTGCTTATCTTATAGTGCCGCACCAGGACTCCTTGTAATGTATTAGTGACTAGAAAAGGGGATCTGGGGATAGGCTATACTTTTTACGCAGTAATATTTTGGTGGTGGGAGAATATAGAGTTGAGCCGCCATCTTTGGCAAGAGGGTATGCCAGGCATGCGCCTATATGTGGAGAAATCTCCATCTGCCTAGGGTTGGAGGTATTCCCACTCTGCTGGTAGCCAACAGAGAATTATGGGCCTCTTGTCATTTTCACTCTTATTCTGATTTGTGTTGCTGTTGTTAACTGCCATCGAGTTGGTTCTGACTCAAATAGGGTTTCCAAGGAGCGGCTGGTGGATTTGAACTGTCAGCCTTGTGGTTCAAACCAAACTTATGGTCCAGTGCTTATTGTACAGCGCCACACCAGCAATGATTAGCCACTCTATTAAAAGAGGAGTTCAGCGAACAGTTGGATGGATTTTGGTTTCAGGGTGTATTCTGAGCACATGCTAACAGACTCATGTGGTAGGACATAATAGTATTTGGCTGCAAACAGGATTTTGTTTCCTCCCAGTTTCAAAATAGCTTTTATCACAGTCATACATTCATTTATAATGATGATGTTGATAAAGGAAATAGGGTATGTTTTCCCATTTAGACAAGAAAGAATTGTTCTATAATTTTGGTTGTTGTTGTTGTTGTTGTTAAGTGCCATCGAGTCGGTTTCGACCCATAGCGACCCTGTACAGGGTTTCCGAGGGTATAAATCTTTACGGGAGTAGAAAGCCTCATCTATCTTCCATGGAGCGGCTGGTAGTTTCAAACCGCTGACCTTACGGTTCACAGCCCGATTCATAACCACTATGCTACCAGAGCTCCTTCCTAAAATGACTGATTTTTATAATTAATTATTAGAACTTGACACCATTCAAGCTTGCCTATTAGGATTGCCCTCCACAGTTGTAGATGGAAGGAGATAGGAGGATGAAGAAGAGGAAAGGAAGGAACAATGTAGGTGAAGGAATGGATTGAAGTTTGTTCCATCTTACATTTCCTGAGTCTGCGTTTTTTTAAAAAAAAAAAAGTAGAAAAAGCAAAAAATATTGCTTTTTCAGACAACTCCATTCTTTCAGATATACTGTGTAAATTGTCTGGGCGAGGGCTTCGAATTGGTTGATTCAAGCTGGCTCTTACGTGAAGGGAGGAATCAGCTTGGGATCTTAAGATGTAGATTCTGACTCAGTATTATCTAGCTGGAAATACAAAGTCTGAGCAAAGCATCAAACTTGAATAAATGGATTTGAAGCGCTGGTCAACCAGAATGACTGTAATCTGCTTTCTTTCCTCTTAAAAGAGTCCTGGTGTGGCGTTGTAGGATAAGCACTGGACCGTAGGTTGTTTGGAACTGCAAGGTCAATGGTTCAAACTCATCAGCTGCTCCTTGGAAACTCTATACAGGGTCACTATGAATTGGAATCAACTCGACAGCACTTAACAATAACACTCAAGTTGGACCCAACTCCACGACACTTAACAATAAATGTGTGGCTGATTAGTGCCTTTTCTCTGGAACTGCCTGCTCTCTGATTACACTCTCCACCTTGTTTTTCAGGAGAATGATGTAGGCATTGGCTCAAATACTCCCAGGGCTTTATGGAATGCATTTCCCACTTACTATCAGATTCAGTGCCCAGACTATGCTGGGGAAGCTGAGGGCTGACCTTACCTCGCCCAGTAGATAAACATTCTTTTCTCCTTGCTGATAATCTGCATGTCTTATTTCATAGATCACAGACATGGAAGAGTACATCCATGCCATTGAATTTATTCAACTTTTGTATAGCCCCAAAGAAAGCTTCTCATCTGCTTCTCAAAGCCCTTATTAGTCTTAAATCTCCAAATGGACTCATTTCTTTATCTTTTCAAAGACATTAGATTTTGATAGTAGAAAGTGTTAAGAGATGGGTGCGGTGCCTCAACAAAGGGGAACAGTAAAAGCCTGATTTCTGCTTGCAAAATGCATAGTCCAGTTGAAGGGACTGGTCATCATGTGAGGAATCAAGTCGGCTCTGAATCTTGGCTTCCCAGACCTTTTCATCATCTGGAACGCCAGATAAAATACAGATGTCCTGAGCTACAAACAGCACCAGACCATTTTCTTCTTGTCTGGCACTGCCTATTAAATGTCTGAATGCCAGACAAATTCTTTTTCAGCATTTTGGTTCAGCTGTAATTCACGGAAGATATCCCAATTGGGATTGAATATATTTCTTCCCAGCCATGCCTCTAAAATCGGCCTAGTGTTCTCTTTGGCCCTTGGCTGCTGGGTTTGTGATGGCCTCCAAGCTGCTCTTCCTTAAGTCACATGGCCAACACCGCCGTAGTAGACAGCAGCCCTGGACATCCCTCCTCATGCACCTGGCAAGACTTCTCTCCTGCTCTAGACTTATCACTCTCTCTTCCTGCATGGACCTCCTTTCAGCTGTTGTTGTTTCTACACTGACATGACCCTTTTTTTTTTTTTAACAAACCGTCACCTAGAAATCAAGTAGCATGCATCACTTGTTTTCATGGGCATCTCTGATTTTTCCAGCAAGAAGGGAATTTTGTTTTGAACAAAATGTCAGACATAGAGAGGTCATGCTGAAAGTGTGTGATTTCAAGGAAGTCTGTGATTGAGGCTCAAACCTGAGAAGGCTGCTTCTGAAGGCTCAGGTAAGAATGCCTTACATGTGGGTCTCTACTGCTTGATTCCAGACCCCCATGTTTCTCCTCCCTCCTTTCCTGTCTCTATCCTCCCATTCTTTCCCTCCAGCTGCAACTGAGGAGGACAACTCTTAAAAGGCAAGCTTGAATGGAGTTATGTTCTAATGTTGTTGTTGTTGTTAAGTGCTGTCGAGTCAATTCCGACCCATAGTGATCCTGTACAGGTGACTTTGCAGCCTGGCGTATTAACCCACAGTGTCACATCAGGACTCCTATGTTCTAATAATTAATCAAAAATATCAGCTTTGTTAGGATAAGCTTTAATACTTTAGAGCAATTCTTCCTCAACTGCGACAGAAGCTATTTTAAAATTTTTGAGAAAATGGTAGTTTGGGCCATATGCCTACATGACTCTCTTGACATATTACAGTCCCTGGGTAGTGTAAATGGCTAAGTACTTGTTCCTACTAGGAAGGTTGGTGGCTTGAACCCACTCAGTGGTGTTCTGCTTTTGAAAGGGCACAGCCATGAAAACCTGCTTTTGAAAGGACACAGTTGTACTATGCACACACGGAGTTGCCATGAGTCAGAATCCACTCTACGGCAACTGGTTGGTTGGCTATTGGTTGGATTCCCCCAAGTCTAACTCAGTGTCAGACCACTAGCAAGCTGCTCTTTGGACTCCCCCTGCTGGTCAAATGCCATCCACAACTTCCTACCCAGACAGACTCCAGGGAAGAGCTCAAACTTAATTCTTCTCTAAACTGTTTCGCTGTCCAGTTAATTTCTCTGATATCTCAGAAGTAAGGGTTAAAGAGGGAGGGGGCAGAGTAGGAACTTAGACCCTAGGATCTCTTTCTTGGGAAATACATACCATTCCAGAATTTGCCTTCCACCTGGGACTGGTCAGGACGGACACATTTCCCATAAAGCAGCTGAAATCCTTCTTGGCAACTGCTGCATTCGTCATAGGCAAGACCTGTGCAGGTTTCACAGTCTCGGTGGCAGGGCTCACATTCTCCTATTTCTGGGTCACCGTAGAAGCCAGGGCCACATTTTGTCACACAACGGCCACCTACATAGAAACCAGAGAAGAAGTATGAAGGTAGAACCCTTGGCAGCTTAGCTTAGTGCTTTCTGGGCAAAGCCAAGCACTGAAGGGACAGAAGGGAATCTTAGGAACATTTTTGTTTGAGTCTGTTCGTACAAAATCTAAGAGCCCATTAGCTTATTTCAACCAAAGAGTGTGTTTTAATAAACCCCATACCTTATCTAAGTTTTATTTGGCCATCAACTCAAAGAGTTAAGAAATAACTCAACATTCTTGTGGGCTTGAACAACTATAAATCAAATAAACCTCTATATAGAGAGCCATTGAAGATCACCATGGGCTCTCTGCCCATTCTCTCCCTCACAAATGAAAGTACACTGAATCATTAGCTCTTCATTTGGAGGAATCACAAGAGTAAGTAATTGAGAGTAAGTCAAAAAGTATTGCAACAAAATCATAGAACACTTTATTAAGCAAAATCAAAATGTGACACTATTGTTTCTCAACACATCTTCCATCTAGGTCTCTCCACTTTTGAAGGCAGTGTCTCCAACTCTCTAACCCTTCCTGGAAGAATTCTTTGTTCTTCCATTTACTGATGGCAGTTTTGGCATCCTCAAGGGACTCAAATAGTTTTCCTTTCAAATGTTTTTTTGAGTTTTGAGAGCAAAACTTTCAGGGGCAAGATCAAGCCTGTAGGATGGAAGGGAAAGTTTTCTTAGTGAGATTGTCTCATAGGACAGTCCTTGCTACGCTTGAAGAATGAGCAGGTGCATTGTCACGATGGGAAAAATATCCTCAGTGCAAATTTTCTGGTCTTTTCCTTCTCAACACAGCTTTCAATTTTCTTAAAACTTCTTTATAATAAACCTCATGGTTTCCTGTGTCCGTTCAGAAATATCTATCAAGATTATGCTTTTGGAACAACCCCCCCTCCAGCCAAAAAAATATCATCATAACCTTCTAAGCAGACTGCTCTGCCTTGAATTTAACTGACCAAATAGATCCCTTCAGAAGCCACAGTTTTGACAGGACCATTTTTTTGAAGTTACCCTAATGACATGAAGACAGGTGTATTACTGAGAGGACTTGTCTGCAGCCACCCACGATCACATAGACATGTTTAAACATGGTCTGTTTGAAATAAACCCATGCCTGTATGAGCTAAACCCTAGTAGCAGTATTCTTTGACTTATCCTTGCATTTCTTTCCAAACCGTCCATTTCCGTCAAAGTCAATGAATTGACTGAGGCATAACAGCACAAGAGGTCTTATTACTCTTAGACTGCATGGGAATATATAACAAGGATTAAGTCTCCAGAGAAGCTCCTGAGTATTCCAGGTGACTTCAGCTCCAAGAAGGAGCATCTTCAGGTGCCCATCTCCCATCCCCTGTCTTCCTTTATCCTTGTTTCCATCAACTTAGATATAAAATATAAATTATATCTTAAGAATAAAGGCAGAGTGAAGTCTTGGCTAATGGTTATTTTCAAGTCAAATTGAAATCTCTCCCTGGACAAGAGGCACCAACCCCTGCAGACCATAAAATCTATCTGGAGGCATCCTGCTACACTGGGAGCCTTTGTCACATTTTGTACAAGGCTAGTTTCTGGCTTACCTAAGAGGAAGAAGCCCTCTTCACACCAGTAGCACTCATTCTGGTCACAGTTGCCACAGTTGGGATTGCATTCTTTGCATTCAAACTCTTCACTGTAGGTTTTCTCAGGACAGGTTCTATAACAATGGTGTTTAAACCTAGAAGTAGAAGACATGCTGTGTTCTATGAGACTCGTAGACACTTTGTTCTATGAGACACAGTAGTAAAAGCATAGTACTATATAACGATGCATCTTTTTCAACAGAGATAGCTATTTGGATTTCATGGGAGGAAATCAAGTAATAAACCACCTCCTCTGCATCTCTGAACATCCTTGACCAGGGCAGCTGGTTGGAGGACAGGATGGGAAGAAGGGAATGCTAAGAAAGTAAACAGATATTCATGAAATACTGAATTATGTGCCAAGTATTAACTCATTTAAATCTCTGCACAATCCTGATGTGGTAGATTTTTCAAGGCTATATATCTTTACATGAACAGACAGCCTCATCTTTCTCCTATGGGATGGCTATTGGGTTTGAATGGCCAACTTTGTGGTTAGTAGCCCAATGACTAGTGATATTGGGATGCGTTTGTTTAATGTATTTATTTCTCAAGGGGTTTTATGAAAACACCCACATTAGTGTAATCATGGTGAATTTGAACAGCTGACAGGGCTGGCTCCAAAGTTTAACAGATCACAATGAAGAAGGCATTCAGAGTACAGTTAGACTGAAGGGATGCAGAATTGTAAGGACCAAAGTGGCGAATTCCTTGCCACTTCTGCATATTTGAGCTGAAGTTCTCCTTTCCTGGTCCTTCAAGAAATATTTTGTGCTTCCAACCATCTGACCTCACCAAGGAATGCCTGCAATTCAGCTGGGCATCTCTGGTCAAGGATTCTATGACAGGCAGAGGCTGGGTAAAATATCAACTATGAACCTGTTGACAAATCACTTTCCACTCATTAAATGTCATCTGGCCTACCATATGCTAATCAAACCCAAGGGCCTCTTCTCTATCTCTCCTCCCCTTTAGAAACAATAATTTCAATGGGCAGGCAGTCAATATAGACAATAACAGGTTATTATGAGGAAAGTTGAATTAAAGCCATAAGGTTAGGAAATGATAAGGCTAACTGATTATTTTAATGTGTTGCAGCTTGTTGGAATGTCTCTTTCCCTTCCATTCTTCCCACCCTCTTTAATATTTTAACAGCAACTACCAAGTCCCTGGAAACTGATGGAGGTGAAAAATAGTGTGGGTTACAGGTGGGGGTAGGCTCACTAAAGTTGGGGTGCCTGGATTCCACCTAGTATGATGTGAAGGGAATCCACCACCTCTGTGAGCTTCAATTCTCTCTTCTGGATACCAACATTGATCCTGTGCCCTTGGCAGTCTTGTTAGAAAGTCACAGAGATGGAGTGAACATGAGAGTCTCTGTATCACAGAACTCTCCAGAGCTAGCATGACAGGAAGGGATTATGCTGCCTGAGGATTATCCAGAAATTTCCTTCCTTTTATCATCTCCCTTCTTTTCTGAGTTTTTCCTCCAGGATGGCACGAATGTGTATTGGAAGGGAGACTAGAGTAGGAAGGGGAGGTGACTTTTGATACCAACTTTGATTTTGTAGATATCTATTAAAGTATATAATAGCAATGGGTCCCTCCTTGCTTCTGGAATAAGTAAGAGCTATGTATACCTTCAGCCTGAAGCATCGGACCCCATGCAGACATTTGAAAACAGCTTGCTTGGGCATCAGATATATGAGTAAGATCTGTCTAGAAACAGCAAGGTCTGAATCTTTGGAACCATGGCATGATTCCTAGACACCAGTGTCAGGCTGGGTGACTTCCAGGATCAAGAAATAGAGGGCCTTCTCTCAAGGCAAGAAAACAGCTGGGTTCCTATTGCTAAATCCAGGAACTGCTCATTAAGAGCCTGACAAGACTGAGTTGCTTCAGGCTGCAGAACCTCCTTTCTTTAATCACTGGATTTAGGATTAAGTCAGGAATGCTTAAACTGCAGAAAAGTTAGCACCATGTAAAAGACAGCCAAACTTACATGTAATACCCCTTAGCGCATGATGTGCAGGTTCCTGGACCATCTGGAAAAGAATTGTAACAATGAAAAATAATAATCACCAGGAGTTTGTCATTTGGACAAATGGATTGTGGAAAAGTTGTGCCTTGAGACAAATAATCTTTTGGGATGGTTTCATGAAATGTGTTGTCCAGAGCTGATATTTGAACAGATTGCACCATTTTTAATTAGTAACAAGATGTACACTGTGATTTATCTTTATCCAAGATAATAAAGAACCCTCATAAATGCTTAGCATTGACTTTCAAGGAGAAATAGGCCCAACTTATTGGGTCTTTATGCGAGAGAAAGATGAGGCTCTCTCCTCCCGCAAAGATTTACAGCCTCGGAAACCCTATACAGGGTTGCTACAAGTTGGAACTGATTCAAGGGCACTTAACAACAATAGCAATTGGGCCTTTGAATTGCAGATCAACAAACTGTTCACATTAAGAAGCTCTGGCTTCTCCTGAGGTAGAGGCATTAAGTACATATGTCTGCACATAAGCATTCAGAAGGGGCGTTAAGCTTCTGCCCCTCAATCATAGGTTTTCCACGAGTTACCGTCAGATTACATGCCAATCTGAGGGCGTGTAATTTGGAAGGATCGTTTGAAATCTGGGCAATTATCTTTTCCAACACAAATATCTGCTTTGTGTTCTGAACTCCTCCACAACCCTTTTAAAGAAACCGTGCTGTTCTCATTAAGTACAACGATTCAGTGTGTCCTGTTGGCTTTGAAAAGGATTCTTTCCTGTAGTTTTCAGGAGGTTTAAAGAGGGAAAAAGGATTTTGAGAGTTATCAGTTCAGTCTAGTTTTCTCACTCCTAGCCCTCCCAGCAACATGCAATCCCTGGATCTGATTATTAAGAGGATTCCGTGATTCATTTTAAGGAGCTGTGGTAGCATAGTGGTTGTGAGTTGGGCTCCTAATCTCATGATCAGCAGTTTGAAACTACCAGTGGTTCCAACGGGAGAAAGATAAAACTTTTTGTTCCTGTAAAGATTTACATCCTCAGAAACCCTATACAGGGTCACAATGAGTTGGAACCAACTCCACAAAACAAGACCACCAACCACCATAACTTATTTTGGTTCATGATTTTTGCTGCACGGTTCTTGTCACTTCTAGCAAGTTCTTTCTATTGTATAACCTATACTCCAGTCCTGCTCTTTCCATTTTAATAGAAGATAGGGAATAACTGCCCTTCTTTAAAGAATTCCTCTTGGCGTATGAAGATAGCTATGTTACTTGTACCTTAATTTGAATGAAATAAATCTGTGTCCCTTGAAACTTTTGCATAGCTTTCTTTCTCACCTATTCTGGGCTCTATTCTGGTTTTCTCCAAGACTGCCCCTTGTTGGTAGAGAGATTTGCCTAAGTCTTTCGTTACACATTCACCTGAGATCCACTTGGAGATTTTTCAAAATGGCGCCACTGAGCATGACACATAATATGATTCAAATATTTCACCAAAAAGTAGAAAGAACTCTAGCAGAGGCTCTGGGAATTAAGCAGGGATTCGCAGACCTTTTGGAAACAGGCTGGAAATGTTGCAGTTGTGAGAGCACTGAATTCCGAGTTGGGCTCCCTGTTTCCGGTCTGGCATTTTAATCTGGGCTTACTTCCCTAGGGTAGTGGTGGTTCAGTGGTAGAATTATCACTGTCCATTCAGGAGATGTGGGTACCATTCCTGACCAAAGCAACTCATGGTCAGTCACTACCCATCTCTCAGTGGAGTCTTGCATGTTTCTGTGATGCCAAGCAGGTTTCAGTAGAGCTTCCAGACTAAGACAGATTAGAATTGACTCCCCCAAATTAGTCAGTGGTCTAACCTACAACCTATCATGGGGTTGGCACAGGACTCCGCAGCAGTTTATTCTGTAGTACATTCAAGTTGCCAAGAGTCAAGGGCCAACTCACGGATAGCTAACAACAACAACCACTGTCTTGTGAACTTGTATTAACTCCACTCTACTTTATGCGTTCTGGTTTCTTCAGTCATAAAATGAGCAGGTTGGATGAGGTGATTGTTAAAGCTCCCCTCAAATGAAAGAATTTGAAGTTGATTTAAGCAAAAGTCAGCAAACTTATGCTTTATTGCAGCCAAACCCAGGGAGTCCCATTTGTTTACGTGTTGTGTGTGATCGCTTTCATGCTACAATGTTAAGTAGTTGTGATTGAGACCCAAAACATTAACTCTCTGCCCCTTTACAACAAACATTTGCTGGATCCTGGCTATAGCAGTATAGACTCATGACTTCATCATACCCCTTTGTTAGGTAATACAGGTGTAAATGTTATTATCTAAACAGCTAGTCTGGGAATTCTTAGGAAGACAACTTCGTATATTTAGGAAAATACCTTGTTAAACTACTTGGGGGAAGTTTAATCGGAAGGATGGAACGAGAGCCAAGACATTGAAGGAGATAGCCAGACTTTTTTGTAGGAGGCTGTAATTTGCTCATGAAAGTGAAATGGTTTTTATGTCTGGGTCAACATAGTTTATTACAGAGCAGCTAGAGCAGGACAACGAAGTGAACCATAAACCAGGCTAATGAACCATAAACCAGGCTAATTAAATGGAAACCAGGAATCTGAAACTAGAAAAGCCCATGAGAATGAAAAATTCCTTGGAATTCTTAGAAATTTTGGTAATGGCTTAATGCTTCCAGGACCCATAAATTTGGACCTGATTCCATCTTAATGGGGAGCCGAGGACCCATCGAACACCAGTGGTTCCACTGGGTAGCTTCATTTCTTGTAGCTAGTCTATTTTTGCATTGATATTCTTTTTAGTTTTCTTCCTAAATAACTTGCTATAATTCCATTTTTATTTGGGGAGCTGATTTTTTATCTGCCTGTCCCCAGTGAACATATTTGACTCTGACTATTTTGTTAATTTGACTAGGGCTGGGAACTTCTAATCCTGTGCTCTAATGTTCTGGCCCTCCCTCCCATTTAGGAACTTAATGAGCTTGTTCTCTGCAGGTCACCAATGAAAACGCTAGGCAATGTAATCTTGAGTTCAGGGACTTTCCAGTTCAATTGCACAGTGAATGTAGTAACTTTACATCAGTTGCATAAATGAATAATGCATAGAGAGGGAAATGTGTCTTATAACAGCTCATGAATGTCCATTAGTTTTTCTTATTATTACCAATTGTTCTAAAGAACAAGAATTACGGTAAAAAACTTTCTACCCCAGAAGATCGACAAGGCACAGATGCAAAATAGATATAGCCTGACCATTAAGTGGTTATGGGATTAAGGAAGATGGTAACAACTTCAAACATAGAAGTTGACTCTAAAGCCAGGTGGCATTTGGGTGGCAGGGAGACATGGCTTAAGAAGAAAGATGAATTTTCTGGGAGTACTGGTGTGGCGCTGTGGGTTAATGTGCTGGACTGCAAAGTCGGTTTAATCTGCAAAATGTCTTCAGTTTAAGCTCACAAGCCGCTCCTCAAAAATGCCATACAGGGTAGCTATGGGTCGGAACCAACTTGAAGGCATTTAACAACAACAACAACAACAACAACAGTGCGTGTATATTAGGTCTGTGAAGGGAGGAGTCTAAACTAACTCGAACTGTTAACTGTCTTGGAAGGTGTTATCCCAAGTAGAATGTTCAAAAAGTTCTGGCATTTGATCTTGTCAAACTTCTAAGCTGAGAGAGATATTTTGAGGAGAGATGGGGCAAGTTCAGTTAGAATTCAGAGAGAGAGCGCCTAACATTTGGAAAACACCCTTCAGAAACAGTTGCCAGCTTCCAGCTACTCACATTCTCACAAAGGAGATGTGTAAGCAGATATCTTTTCAGGATGGGGAGACATCCTGTCTCTTTAAAGAAAACTTATTTTTATTGTCCCTTTTAAGAGGGTGGGGTGGGAAGGACTAAAGTGTCAGCTTTATCCTGAGAGGCCTCACAATGCTCTGGCAACTTCCTCAGATTACTTGCAGACCATCAATACTAGAACTCATCATGAATCCCCAAGACCAAGGTCACTGCCATCACAAACACATTCGTTCCTGCCAATGCTATGTTCCATGGGCAATTTAGACTCTATGTCATTTTATTTTGTTCTTCATAGTACCTAGAGCCTTCATTGTTAGATATGTATGGATCACTGTTACGTTAGGATTTATGTGCATGTTACCTATGAAATGTATTGGATAGGAGATATTTTTAAACTTGAGATGGAACTAAAAAACACTTATTCAGAGATGAATAAGTCATTTTAATGGTTTGCATAATCATTGGCTCACATAATTATGGATATGCACAAGCTAAAATGCGTCTAAATGCCAAGCTTTACGGTTTTTCCTTTACGTTTGGAGTCCTGGTGTGGTGCTGTAGAATAAACATTAGACTGTAAGGTTGGTTTGAACTGCAGTTTAAGTGGTTCAAACTCACCAGTCACTCCTCGAAACCCTATACAGGGTCGCTCTGTGTTGGAACCGACTCGATGACACTAAACAACATCAGTTTATGTTTGTTTGTTTTTTCATTGAGGGGGAAGGGATGAAACTCTGGTGTCTTAAAGGTAACCCTTCATTGAATAATCTCATTAAGTACCAGAATTCACCATGAATTAGATATCATGTTTAGACAGACTTGGCTTTCTGCAAAATTATAGGGGAAAGTTGATTTGAGGTGTTCCTCCTTCCCTGTGGCTATTTCCTAAAATCTTCATTAGGTTTCTAGTCAGAACTTCCACATTGAAATCCACCTGTCTCATATCTCATTATTATATCGACAAGATAACTGCCTACCATGGTAGGCTAATGTGCCCTTGGGAGATTCCTAGGCTCCCCACCTATGTCTGTCTCTTCTTAGGTGTCCTATACTCACTCTGTAGTCTTCTTCTTCCTTGAGTCTATGATTTGAGGTGCCATCTGTAAGTGTTCCAGAAAACATCACTACAGAATTACAGTGCAGAATATCCTGATGCTTTCTTTCCCCAGGTGATTGCTACCTTTCCTTTTCCTAGGACCCACCAGACTCAGATTCATCTTGGCCAATGCCTCTCAAAGCTTAGACAAAGTATTATGTCAAATGGATACTCCATCCATACCTCGTACTGTCCTACCCTGACTAAACTCCAAGTTCCATCAATAACCAAAATCTAAAGCAGTAGCCTCTATAGTTTGTTTTTAAAAATTAGCATGCAGATAAGATATATGTAGGATAAGCATTGGACTGCCAACTACATGATCAGTGGTTCAAGTCCACCAATCACTTGTTTTTAAAAATTAGCATGCAGATAAGGATAAGCATTGGACTGCCAACTACATGATCAGTGGTTCAAGTCCACCAATCACTCCTTGGAAACCCTATACAGGGTCGCTGTGCATTGGAACAGATTCTATGGCTCTTAACAACAACAATATGTATGCGTGTGTGCATGAATTATGGAATTATTTTGGAACAATAATATTTTACACATGCTAAAGTAGGGCCACACAACCCTGAATGTGCCTTATCTCGACTGGTTAATACTTGGATGGGAGACTGCCTGAGAATACCAGGGGCTGTAGGCTTAAGGAGTTTTCGTGTGGTACTGTAGGTTAATGCACTGGACTGCAAGGTCAGTTTGAACTTCAAGGTCCACAGTTCAAGCTCACTAGTCGCTCCTTGGAAACCCTATACAGCACCGCTATGAATCAGAACTAACTCGGCGGCACAAAACAACAACAATAGCAAAGTAGAAATATGCGAATAATATAAAAATAATTATGAATATCAGTTTTATTTTTTTCTGCAGCCCACTAGGTTGTCTTGAACACCTCCATTTGAAGACCAATGACTCAGGCCACACCTATCCTAATGCTGTATTTGAACAAGAAACAGGTTTTACATTTGGTTCTTTGACATTATGCCTGAAGTATGATTCTCTGGTGAGTTTGCGTAGCTTCCTCTATTTAAGATCCCTCTCTCACTTGTCTTCCAATTCTTTCTCATTTATAGACAGATTATTTGATTTTCATCAGCTCATTCACCTAGCATTTTGGGGCTTGGGAGATAAGTGGAAACAGTAAATATGAAAGAAAGTGTTTGAATCATATGATTAGATTCTCTTTCCCATCTCTTTTACTGCTGTGATGTGGATTGAATTGTGTGTCTCAAAAGTATGTGTTGTAAACCCTAACCCCTGTATCTAGGATTAGAATCCTATTTGGGAATGTGTTTTCTTTGTTACGTTAGTGAGACAGTATCAGTGTCAGTTGTGTTGTAAGTCAATCTCTTTTGAGATATAAAAGCAAAGTCTGAGGAAGATAGATGTCTTGCCACACGGCGATCACCGAGGGACCAAGAAACAGAAGCTGAAGAAACAAAGGCTTTTCTTTCCCAGAGCTGGCAGAGAGAGAGAAAACATTTCCCTTGAGTTGATGCCCTGATTTCAAACTTTTAGTCTCCTAAGTAGCAAGAAAATATATTTGTTTGCTAAAAGCAATTACCTGTGATGCTAGATAACTAAGTCAGATTCTTTATAATTTTAGTACACAAATTTATTTTCCAGATCAAACTTTCTAGATGAAAATCACCAATGATCTAAACCCCATGAAAAACAACCTAAAAATTCACCTGTTGGGAGAAGATGAAATACATTCAGGTACATTTATATGATGCAGCTTTAAAATATTAAACTTCTGTTTCTCTAGAGTATTTATTGACATGGAAGATTTCTCATGAGACGCTTTATAAAAACAGATGTGTATGTACAAGGGACCATGGTGTTCATGATAGAGATTTTCCACTCCATGAGGGAGACTTGAGTCCTGGTGTGGCGCTGTGGGTTAATGCACTGGACTGCAATGGCAGCTTTACTAGCAAGGTCGGCAGTTCAAACTTACCAGCCACTCCTCAGAAACCCCTACGGGGTCGCTATGAGTCAAAACTGACTCGATGGCACTTAACAACAACAACAACAGCATGAAGGAGTCCCAGGATGGATTTCCAGCCAGTGCACCTCATAAATCACTGCCACTCATCTGTCAGTGAGACCTGCGTGTTGCTACAACGTTGAACGGGTTTCAACGGAGCTTCCAGACTAAGACAGACTAGGAAGAAGGGCTTGATTTTCTACTTGTGAGAGACAACCAATGAAAACCCAGTGGATTTCAATGGTCTGACTTATGATTAACCATGGGGATATCACAGGACCAGGAAGCATTTTGTCCCTTTATAGATGGAGTCATTATAAGTTGGTGTTTGACAATGACAGCTAACAACAAATGTATATATATATACGTTTTATATCTATCTATATGCTGTTGCTGTTATTAAGTGCCATGGAGTCGATTCCAACTCATAGTCAACCCGTATAGGGTTTCTGAAGTTGCAAATCTTTGCAGGAACAGAAAGCCTCACCCTTCTCCTGCTTTTCTATACTGTTGTTAAGTGCTGTTGAGTTGGCTCTGACACATAGTGAACCTGTACAGTTTTCAAAGAGCAGCTGGTGGGTTTGAACCACTGACCTTGTGATTAAGAGTCCAGTCCTTATTCTATAGTGCCACACAAGGACTCCTTTGCTATATAGATATGCCTTTATATATTTAAAAAAAAAAAAAAAAAATCAGAAGGTGAAAAGCTAAAATGCCAGCAGTATTCTTATTCTATTTATGTGTAAATGAGAGGGCTTCAAAAGTTTGTAGTAAAATGGAATTAAAAGATGATGGAATCTTTCCAGGAAGTCTTTGAAACCCCCTTATACCTATGTCTCTATGCTTTCTTAATAAATGTGTGCTGTAGAAATCATTAGAATAAAAGATGTTATTAGGAAAAGAAAGGAAATGCCCAGGTCATGAGTCCCATGGAGTCATTTGGGCCAAGTGTTTGGAAACCCTCTCATCCCGCAGCTCTTTCCCAAGGGAGCAAACCATTTGGTTATGCGCTTCAGTTTTGGTCCCTTTCCTGCCCACTTTATTTTTCATTCTTCCTTTTGTCTTTCAGCTCTTCTTAATTCAATCTCACCAGGACAAGACTGACATTCTTCCTTGGGGTGTGGTTGAAACATTGGCAGATGTTTCTTCGAACTCCTTTAACAATGTTCACTTTTAATAATGTGAATTTTTTTATTTGATAGTATTCTGTAAAGGAAGCAGATGACTACGAAATGGGGTTATTCTTGGCACTGCCTCAGCATAACTGGACTAGGAACTGTCACTTGGGGCTGAGCATTCTTAAACAATTCCCTTTATGAGCACCTGCAAACTTGTTGGAGCACCAGCAGAGGGTCCACTCCTACGGAGATGTACTACTGCTCCCTTTGAGGTGAGAGCATTAAAAGCAGCTGAAGCTTGAATTGTTTGGGTAGGTAATTAAGTACATTGTCAATAATGAATATTCTCCAGAGCAAATATGCATTTTGTTATTGGATGGTGCTGTACAAATTTCTTGGAGAGTCACCGACATTCTTCAATCCATGAAGATAATGAAGTAGGTAAGAGAATTCTATGCCTAAAGAGTACTAGTTATAAACTCATGTTGTTGTTGTTAAGTACCTTCTTGTAGGTTCTGTCTCACAGTTACTCTGTATAGGG
Source organism: Chrysochloris asiatica (assembly GCF_000296735.1). Classification (NCBI taxonomy): domain Eukaryota; kingdom Metazoa; phylum Chordata; class Mammalia; order Afrosoricida; family Chrysochloridae; genus Chrysochloris; species Chrysochloris asiatica. The sequence continues at coordinate 23,238,280 of NW_006408532.1, read as the reverse complement.
TTTCTGAGGAGTGGCTGGTGAGTTTGAACCACTGACCTTGCAGTTCAAACCGACCATGCAGTCCAGTGCATTATTCTGCAGTGCCACACCAGGACTCAAGAACTATAAACCCTAGAGAGTACTAAAAAGTACATCATTCAAATAGGCAATGGACTATTTGCATCATATAATTAACACTGAAATACAGAAAGGACCCTTTGGCAGCTTTGTCAAAGCAGGATTTTTTTCTGGAAGGTTCAATGATGCTGGGGTACTAAGTATTTGGTTAGGAGGAACTGTGGACGATTTTCAATCATTTGTTCCTCACTGGTGTCCAAGGACAAGGAATAAATATTTGAATTGGTAGTAATGCTCCGATGACAATGGGACAGAATTCCCTTGAAGGGACTCAGTAGTAGAAGGAATCTAAATAAGTAATCTAAGTCATTGTTTACACATATTGGTAAAAAAAATGGGTTCAATCATCTATTGGACTCCAGTCCTCTGATTGCAACAATGGAAGGTCAAAATAAGCAAGCTGCGAATGGATTTCCATGCTTCTCTAGTAGTTCTGGTGGAGTACTGTAGGATAAACACTGGATCACAAGGTCAGTTTGAACTTCAAGGTCAGCAGTTCAAACCTACCAGCAGTTCCTCAGAAACCCTCTACACTGTATAAGGTGACGAATGTCTGTCCTGAGGGCCATATAAACTCCACAAAATCATTTGGTCTGGCCCTGCCAATGCAACTGCAGTTCTAGCCATCACATTGGTGGTGATGGTACGCTATGGAGTCGGTTCTAACTCATAAAGACATTGTATAAGATTTCCAAGGCTGTAAATCTTTATGGGAGCAAAAGCCTCATCTTTCTCCTGTGGGTCAGCTGGTAGTTTCGAACTGCTGTTCTTGAGGTCAGCAGCCTGACTCATAACTGCTACACTATCAGAGCCATCACATTAGGGGTGAGTTAATCAAGTGTTTGACCAAATACAGCAGGCTAATTTTTAAATTGATAATTTTGTATGATCTGCCAGTGATGCTATAAATTTTGGCAGAAAAAACAAAGGTTCTCCAACGCTGCACAGTGTCACTATGAGTCAGAACTGACTACATGTCACTTAACAACAACAGCAACCAGGCTGAATAGTAGATGATAGTTATGAATGAATATTGGTAACTGAGTTTCTATAACAATCATTCAGTGCAACTATACATACGTTTATTTCTTCATTCATTCTGGGCTTACATTTTAGGAGGAAGACAGATAATATAAAGAATTGGCCAGCAGAATGTAAATACAATGTAAATTGTCTTCCAACAAGTGCCTGAAACAGCCAATGGAATGCAAGCACCATGAAGACAAACTATTGGTGTTTTTGTTTGTTGTTCATTTTGTCTTGTATCCAGCACCAACAGTATTGCCTGGCACATAGATCTTCGAAAACTACGCACTGAATATAGAAGATACATACATAAACAAGTATATAGATCCAGAAAATGATCAGTGCTATGACATTAAAGAGAATGAGGGATTAGAAATGATAAGACTGGGATGGAGGAAAGAGTACCTAATATATATATATATATGGAGCTCTGGTAGCGTAGTGGTTACGAATCGGGCTGCGAACCTTAAGGTCAGCGGTTCGAAACTACCAACCGCTCCGCGGGAGAAAGATGAGGCTTTCTACTCCCGTAAAGATTTACACCCTCGGAAACCCTGTACAGGGTCGCTATGGGTCGGAACCGACTCGAC
>NW_006408532.1:23167801-23236447 GCF_000296735.1 Chrysochloris asiatica | reverse complement strand
GTGGGTTAATGAGCCAGACTGCAAAGTCGTTCCAACTGCAAGGTTGGTGGTTCAAGCTCACCAGCTGCTCCTCAGAAACCCTATACAGGGTCGCTATGGGTTCAAACCGATTCAATGGCACTTAACAACAAATATGTATTATATATTTGATTTTCAAAAAATGATTTTTTTGTCCTTTGTCATCTTGTACAGTATTTAGAGGCAGAATTATGTTATATTTACATATGATAAAATAAAATTAGAGCTATTGAAACCTCTATGTCACATAGTAAGGTTTGTTATTTATTTTATAGGTATACCCTTTTATTTATCATCTCTTCTCTTAAATTTGTTTCACCCCAAAATACTCATCCAAGTTGTTTGCCAAAATATACGTCAGAATATCAATATAGCCTTAAATTAGTAACAATAAACACAAAACACCTAACACATAGAAGCAGCCTATTTATCAACCGAGCACTCCTAAAGAAATCATGTCACAGTACAATAAAGTATAGGTATAAAAATTGTTGTTTAGTTACCTTTTTTTTTTTTTTTTGGGGGGTGGGATGTACACAAAAACACTCAGGAATATGTAATAATTTAAACAGCCAAAGGGCACATTCTGCAAGCCTGCCTCCTGGCCACCAGCACCCAGACCCTCTCTTTCCATGAGTCCAGAGCCCTCAGCTGTTCCCTTTCTCCATGTCCTCATCTCTGGTGTTGCTGCTTCTCTGGATAGGGCCCAACATTATGTCTGTGATCTTATCCCTTGATGATCCTAGGATCCTCTGTTTCTGGACTGTAAGATTAACTACTCCCCCGTTTTGGTTACAAAACTTCCACCTTTACAGTTGTGACAGTCTCAATTAGTCATGATAACATTTACTCACTATTGAATCATAATAATCTTATCCAGATCTCTCTTCACCAGACCCATCTAGACAAGATGAAAACTATTCAGTGGGGACTCTATCTTCCCCTGCACACTCTTAAACTAAACTCCCTGTTGAAAACTTGTAAGCCAGTCACTTTGTGCCTCTATCACCTCCTCATTTTAGGCAGCCAATGTCTAAGTTGCCTGTCCCTATATACCCTGTATATAGAGGGGATAGAATTGATACTTGATGTGAAGACTCCTTCCCTCTCAGTTGGTACCTTGAGTTATTATATCCACAAGTATAGGTCAAGTTAATCAAATTGTAGCAATTTTCACTCGTTCCCTTCATCAACAATTGTTTTTTTTGTCTTTCTCTAGACAAGTTCTGATTATCAAGTCATTGAGGCTAGATCAAATGGGTACTATCTGCAAGTTTGGGTGTTCTTGTGCATCTCCCCTCACTTCATATCAACTGGATGCTTCACTCTCAACTCTAGTCCTCTGTGGCTATGTCCTTGTCCATGGGCTCAGGAGTCCCCAAGTCTTATCATACTTTGGATCAACCAGTCCTTCCTCTTTTCTCTCTCATTTCTAGGTCAACAGGAGTCTATGGAACATGGTTAAAACTCAGCCCATATCTTCATTGCTGCCTTTCCCCATCTTCCACTCAGCAGTAGACCAACGTGATTGCCAGCAAGCTTACATGCCTGCTCATATGTTCCCTTTGAGTTTCAGTCTTAGAGATGGTTTTTTTCCTGAAGGGACTTGATTGATTTCCTTGATGGCTCCCCGGAGAACAACTTGCTTGTTCTTGTAGGAGCCAATCATACTGCCAGTTGCGTTTTGGATTTTTCTTGCTGATCTTTTTTTGAAGATGTATCTTCTGTTGCTCTAGCTGTTCCAGACTGGCATGATTGTCCTAGCTAGTGGGAATGTCCCACCTCAGAAGGTTGTTGGTGGAGCTCAGGATTCCACCTAAGGTCCTTTACACTGCAAAGGCTCTGCAAGAAGCCTATTTGCACTGGACGAGTTCTTAAACCCCTTTTAGGTATTCCAATTAGTTATAGGCTGAAAACGGGCTTACAACTTTTCTGTAATCATGTTTTCTGACATTCCATTCTGTCCCTCTCAAGTGTCTATTTTACAATAGTAGGCAAGGGAAGCCAATATTCATAACACAGTGAAGCATCTTAACATTATTTTCCCTCTTCAGACTATGCCTCAATCCCTATATCACAGAACCCTGTTGTTCTAAGGCTGAGCAAACATCACTATTTACCTCTGTCCCATTTAACCCATGCAAACCTGTCTCAGTGTTTGCCTGTCTGAGGGCAGAGTGCTGCAGAAAGCTTAACTTATGGGGCTGGAGGGAAAGAGAGAATGTAGGAGATGAGGAGGATCAGATCAAATATTGTCATATAGGCTGGAATAAGAAGTTTTCATTCTATTCCAAGAGCAATGAGGAATGAGTAGAAGAATTAAAAATAAATAAATAAAAAGACCTCAGTGATGTGAATTACTTCTGAAGAGATCATTGTGGTCACAACTCAGACCAGAAGAACTAGATGGTGTCCAGTTACCACTACCAATGGCTCTGAAAAGGATCCTATTAGAAGGTCCCAGACAGAATGGGACAAAACGTGGAGGACAACTCAAAACTGAAAAAAGAAAAACCTGCTGATTGGTCAGAAAAAGATTGGAGGAATCCGAGACTATGATCTTCCACTGCACTTCAGGTCTGGAAGAAATTCACCTCATGGCCCAATTTGTAGCCAAACAGTTGTACAGGGTTTCCAAGGCTGTAAATCTTTATGGGAGCAGAAAGCCTCATCTTTCTCCCGTGGAGCGGCTGGTAGTTTCAAATTGCTGACCTTAAGGTTCACAGCCCGATTCGTAACCACTACGCTACCAGAGCAGCAGATAGGTATCTATGACAACAACACTAGTAAAGTATGCTCACCATAGAATGGTCAAGCATTCAAGATAAGAAGGGCAACTTTCGTGTAAGGACAAATTTGAGAAGAGGTGGGAAGGAGGATGGAATGGACATAGGATCCAGAGGGAGGAAGTGGGATAACTGTTGTTACATGCAGGGGGAGTGCAATCATAGAGATGAAATAAATTGTATGATTCATTTAATGTAAAACTAATCATCTTTGAAAATCCTCACTCAAGTCACAATAAAAAGCTTTAAAATAAAGATTATTATGAGTGTTGTGTGGAAAATTGCTTATTTCTCTATAGAATCTATTATATCTAATCAGTCTTGTAAAATTATGATTCCAAGAAATCCCTGACAGACATTTATTTTAGGTCGAGACTACAGGAGAAATGATTATGTAGATACTAAGCCTGTTGCTGCAGCAATGAAGTAAAAAATAGAGTTGAGAGAAACTACAGAGGTAAAATAAAAAAGATTTTAAGACAAGATGTTGGAGGTGCAGGAGTGGAACAAGTCATTGGTTCTGGCTTGACCATCCAGACAGATGGAAAGGAGGAGCACTCAGTTTAGGAGTAATAAGAAAAGTCTTAACTAAGACCAAAGAACGCAGTCCATGCCCTGCTTTGGGTATTATAAGGTGCATTTCCAGATTAGAAAGGCAAGCCTTGCTCTCATTTGGGAACAGTGATAAACCAAACTAACTAGAGAAGAAACCACAGCGTAGAAAATGTTGAAATGGGTAAACACACGTTTGATCTATTACAGCCTAGAAATATTTATTCAGGCCCTGAAAGATACCAAGTTAGGATTACCCCCTCTACCCTCCCCTCACTTCATTGGGCTTTTATCTCTCCTTTTGAATGGAAAAATTCAAACATCCTTATTATAGCCAGATTGCCTTCAATAGGCTATTGCTGCCCAGTTAAATTAGAATCTGATTGTAGATAAACAACAAATAACTTTTAAATTAAAGTATGTCCCATGCAATATTTGCATTTTATCTGCTAAATTTGGTGGCCCTGCTAGGTGTTTGCTATTTTTAATTTAAAATCTATCTAAGGTCAGTAAGGCAATACTTCCCAGTTTTGTAGTTTTTTACTCTCCTGACTAAAACAGTTTTTTAAAAATGCACTGCTGATCTGGAACAAAAGCAAAGTGGAGTAAGAAGTTTATGTTGTACATACACCACAAAACTAGTTTAGGATTATTGACTGAAAACTAGGAGAGCCTGTAAGTGTTTCCTTTTTAAGTCACATTGTGATGATACGTTATTTTAGGGTTAGGTTAAGAGACAAAGTCTAAGGTTTGCCTAAGGTGGAGAGTCTTAGAGAAGACCCCAACATTAAGTTTGTTGTTTTTGAGTGCCATCGAGTTGGTTCAAACTCAATTTGTGATCCAGTGCTTTATCTCACAGCACCACACTAAGACTCCCAATATTAAGCAGGAACCCAAAAGCTAGTCTCAGTGTAAAAGTGAGTAAAAACAAACTTGTCAGTTGTTGTTGTTAGGTGCCATCGGATCGGTAGGAGGAGATAAAAAATATGTTGATCTTGGCTTTGGTACTAGGTACATTAAAACAAAACAAAACAAAATAACAACAAAAACTCCTCTGAAAATCTGTAGCCATACATTGTTGTTGTTAAGTGCTGTCCAGTTGGTTCTGACTCATAACGACCCAGTATAGGGTTTCCAAGGAGCAGCTGGTGAATTTGAACCATTGATCTTGTAGTTCAAATGATCTTGCATTCCAATGCATTATCCCATAGGGCCACATGAGCTTAGAGAAAGTTTAAAGTTTAAAGATCCTTAAAGTTTAATGATCACTAACTTTATTTGGAAAGAAAATTCTATAGGTTAGAGCTCACATAAATAATAGTAAAAATTCACATCCTGGACAAGGAAAGTTTAACTTAAACTTGTCAAACTTTGTCCCCAAACAATTGGTAGAGTGAATACAAAAGGTAGAGAGTGAATACAAATCTTCTTTGGGGTATTGTCATTTTAACTTAGGCTTCAAAAGTATTCACAGAGGTTCAATTTCAATGAAAACAAATAGGCCACCATTAGAAAAATTAAAACACAAGGAAATCAGTCACCATAAGAGAGAGAGAGGGAGAGTCAGCAGAAATAGTCAACAGAATCAAATTTTCAGATCTTGAAATTATTGGGCACAGAATATAAAAATAATACTATTTAATATGCTTAGCAAAATAAAAGAACATTTTGAAGATATAAAAATGTCCAAGCAATTAAGGAAAGAACCAAATAAAACTTCTAGATATGAAAGGCATAAAAATTAGAATTTAAAACTCAGTAGATTAAATAGTGGATTAGACATAGTAGAAATATAATTAGTAAACTTGAAGTTGTTGTTAAGTGCCATAGAGTCAGTTCTGACTCATAGCCACCCTGTATAGGGTTTCCAAGGAGTAGTTGGAGAGTTTGAACTGCCGGCCTTGTGGTTTACAGTCCAGTGCTTATCCTACAACACCACACCAGAAGTCCAAACTTGAAGTTAGACACAAAGAAAGATCCAGAACAGTTTTGTAAGGCAAAAAAGAAAACAAGAAAGATAAGAGAGATAAAAGTTAGGATGAGACTTTAAAGAGATGGAAAAATGATCACTAACTTTATATGGAAAGGAATGGGCCTCGGATTAGCAAAGCATTGCTTAAAAAGAAGAACAAAGTTGGAGGCCTCTTACTCCCTTATCTCAAAATTTGCTACACAGGCTACAGTGATAAAATACAGTCTGGTACTGGTACAATGAAAGATACATAGATCAACAGAACAGAATTCAGAACCCAGAATTAAATCCATCCACATATAGTAAGCTGATCTTTGACAAAAGGTCAAAATACATTAAATGGGGAAGAGATAGTCTTGTCATCTCTTTCCATGTAAAGTTAGTGATCATTGTCAATAAATAGTGCTGGAAAAACTGGAAATCCATTTGCAGAAGAATGAAACAAGACCCATATCTCATACCATATACAAAAATAAACTCAGTATGGATTAAAGACCTAAATATAAGACCAAAAACTATAAAGAACATTAATGAAAAAATAGAGACAAACATAGGGCCACACTGAAACAGTGGCAGAAAGTTTCTTGAAATTTTGATGAAACACCAGGAATCACAGACCATAAATGTCATAAGGGAATGCAGGTTCAGGACCCAACTGAAATGTTATTAGACTATGGAGGGGTTTTTGTTGTTGTTGTTTTCTTTGTTGAGTCCTCTAGTGTTAAGACAGAATGAAACAGTTTTTTTGTTATTGTTGTTTTGTTTTAAAGTTACCAGTAAACTTTGTTTGTATTGATTGCTATTGTAGGTAATACCCAGTTGGGCTATAGTGAATTGTTAAACATCTGTCACAGTTAGGGAGTATATTTTACTCATCTCTGCAATCCTAGCACTTAGTGTTAGGGGGTACACACACGTATATATTTATTTGCACAGATTCTGAGTCTTATTACGTAATATGGCTCCAATGGTCACCCATTCCTTATGCAGTATCCAGGGCATTAGGAAAACAGAGTCTGGGGAAGGATGCTGCAAATAAAAAGACATTGCAATGCAAACTTGGTGATCAGCCTAGGTTTACTTGTGTTTACTAATAAGTAGTGAACAATTTCACAAGGGTTTCACCATATCCTTGATGAAAATAAACATGAAACTGTTCATTAGAGATTGGTAAGTAAGCACAAGTAAGCAAGCCGGTGCTCCCTTGTCCCCTGAGTTCTCGCTTCCTGCCAGGCTTTAATTCTGTAAGACGGTGACATCTCTATGGGCTGTGGAGTATAACACTGTCAGAGGGCGTGTCGCCAAAATAACCCCAGGGTCTGTGGCTATGGCTGCGGGGGTGACTGTGGCAGCGGGGAGATGTCTGTGCAGAGAGGGATGCCAAAGCAGCTGCTTCACTAGAATTTGTGTCACCCGCCACCCAGTTCAGTAACTCATAAATCCCACCACCCATTCATCCACCAGTCAGGTGACAACCCTTGGGAGAGGAGAGTCTCTGCCTCAACCAATGGGCGAGGGGAGGAGCTGCGGGGAGCTATGGGGGCGGGGCCGCAATGGTGTGTGCTCCGTCTGCTTGGTGGCTGCTGGGGCTGGAAGTTCGCTTGCCCACCCAACTCAAGTGGGGGCGTGAGGGTTGGACTATTACACAACCCTATGAAGCTATTGCTTCATAAGTGCAGTGGGGTTAGGAGAGACACAGATGGAAGCCAACCATACCTAGAAGCGAAATTTTTGATGTGAAATTATACATTACAGATTAGTAAATACGCACAAGTAATCTCATACTTTTCATGCTTATTGGGTAATCCGACAGGTGATCAGTGTTGCCAACACAGTTTTGGAGAATTTAATGCGAAGAAAATAGAGTAATACTTAACCAGGCACATATGTGGGCTAGAGGCTGCAGTGAACAAAGGGCTCTTAGAGGATGTAACTGCTTAGGTAAGACCTGAAAATAGGGGCTTGTTTCATAAAGAGAGCAGGGACGAAGGTGAGGAAAGGCCTAAAGGTAAAAAGAGATAAAGGTATGGAGATGATTCTTTTAATACAAGGGTTTGTGAGATTCTCTTGGAGAATTTTTGTCAGAATACAGCATAGTTGCTTTCACTTTAAAAATATTCATACATGCTTCTTTCCTTTTTTTCTATACAATGCCAAAATGGATGTCAGAAAGTCCGGGCCAGCTAGAATAAGGAGCTGTGTTCTCCTTTTGAGTCAGCTAATGAAAGTCTCAATAAGGATCTCTGGTAGTGTAGTGGTTACGAATCGGGCTGTGAACCGCAAGGTCAGCAGTTCGAAACTACCAGCGGTTCCGCGGGAGAAAGATGAGGCGTTCTGCTCCCGTAAAGATTTACAGCCTCTGAAACCCTGTGCAGGGTCGCTGTGAGTCGGAACCGACTCCACGGCACTTAACAACAACAACAATGAAAGTCCCCAAAGCTGTACTCCATCCATGTCATTAGGTCACCTCTATTTTGAGGGAGAAGATCTTCCTCAGTCCTGTTCTCAGTGCCTTCAACTTGAGGGGCTCATTTTCTAGCACTATATATGACTATCTTCCGATACTATCCATGAATTTTTTCAGAAGGAGACCACCAGGTCCTTCTTCCTAGTTTGTGTTATTCTGGAAGCTCCACTGAAACATTTTCAGCATGGGTGACCATGCTGGAATTTGAAATATCAGTGGCATAGCTTCTAGCATGACATCAAACACAAAATTTATCAGAGTATGACTCTTGACAGGTGAGCAGTGGACTGACCGATGACTAAAAAGGAGAAGAAACAGCTGCAAGCATCCGTTAATGATTAGAACGTGGAATGTACGAAGTATAAATCTAGGAAAATTGGAAGTAGTCAAAAATGAAATGGAATGCAGACAGATCAATATCTTATGCATTAGGGAACGGAAATGGGATATTGGCCATTTTGAATTGGACAATCATATGGTTTACTATGCCGAGGTGATGACTTCACATTCTTTATCAAAAAGAATGTTTCAAGATCTATCCTGAAGTACAACATTGTCAGTGATAGGATAATACCCATATACCTCAAAGGAGGCTTGCTGTGGTGCTGTAAGATAAACACTGCATTGCTAACCACAAGGTTGGCAGTTCAAACCTATTAGCTGTTCCTTGGAAACCCTAATCAGGGGCACTGTGAATCATAACTGACTTGATAGCACTTAACAACAACAAACAAAAGGAAGACAAGTTAGCATGACCTATATTCAAATTTATGCTCCAACCATTAAAGTCAGTGATGATGAAATTGAAGAATGTTACCAACATCTTCTGTCTGAAATTGATCAAGCATACAATTGAGATGCATTGATAATTACTGGTGAAGAGAATGCAAAAGTTGGAAACACAGAACAGGGATTAGTAGTTGGAAAATATGATCTAGTGATAGAAATCATGCTGGAGAGAGAATGTTAGAATTTTGCAAGATCACCAAGTTATTCATTGCAAATACCTTTTTTAAACAAAATAAAATGTAACTATACACATAGACCTCACCAGATGGAATACACAGAAATTAAATTGACTACATCTGTGGGAAGAGACAGTAGAAAAGCTCAGTATCATCAGCCAAAACAAGATCAGGGGCAGACTGTGCAACAGACCATCAATTTCTCATATGTAAGTTCAAGCTGAAGCTGAAAAAATTCGAACAAGTACATAGAGTCAAAGTATGACCTTGAGTATATCCCACTAGAATAGAGTTGACACAGCCAACACAAATGACTGAAGACTAGAAGAGTTGTTTCTTCATAAATGAAGAAAGCAAAAAGCCATTTAAAAGACAGGGAAAAAAAGACAAGACCAAAATAGATGTCAGAAGAGACTAAAAAACTTGTTCTTCAATGAAGTGTTACTAAAGTGAAAAGAAGAAATGATGATGAGAAAGAGCTGAACAAATTATTTCAAAGGGCACCGTGAGAAGACAAAGTAAAGTATTATAAGGAAATGTGCAAAGATGGAGTTAGAAAATCCAAAGGGAAGCGCATGCTAGGGTTCTCTCAAATTGAAATAACTAAGGAAAAAATTCAAGCCTTGAGTTGCAATATTGGAGTATATGGGAGCTGTAAAATAGGTTTTAACCACAAGGTTGGAGGTTCAAGCTCACCAGCCGCTCCTTGGAAACCCTATACAGGGTCACTATGAGTCGGAACCAACTTGGCGGCACTTAATAACAACAACATTAGGAGCTGTAGAATAAATACTGAACTGCTAAGTGCAAGATTGGCAGTTCAAACCCACCAGCCGCTCCTCAGAAATCCTATAGAGGCACACAACAACAAACAATAATATGGGCAAGACATTGAATAATACACGGTGTATCAAAGAAGATGGAAAGAATAATGTCACTGTACCAAATATAGTGTTCAATCATTTCAGGAACTAGCATATGACTAAGAACCGATGGTACTTAAGAAAAAAATTCCAACCTCCGCTAAAGGCATTGGTGGAAACAAACAAAGACTTCAGGAACGGATGGAATACTAATTCAAATGGTTCAACAAAGTTGCAACGGTCCAAGTGCTCACTAGTATTTGCCAACAAATTTGGAAGAGATGAAGATTCATAACCATTCCAAAGCATGGTGATACACTAGAAAGTGGAAATTATTGAACGATATTAACTTCTGGTGTGGCACTGCCAGATATGCACCGGACTTCGAAGCACAAGGTCAGTGGTTCAAACCCACCAGCTGCTCCTCGTGAATTCTATACAGGGTCCCTATGAGTCTGAATTAACTCGACAGTACTTAACTTCAACAACATTAAGTACTTGCACATGCAAGTACAAATTTCCTGAAGACATTTCAAACAATGGTTGCAGTAGTACATGGTCAGGAAACTGTCAGATATTCAAGTCAGATTCAGAAGAGAGTACAAAATAAGGAATATCATTGCTGATGTCAGATGAATCTTGCCTATAAGCAGAGAAAACCATAAAAATATTTATCTGTGTTTTATTGATAATGCCAGTCAAGGCATTCCACTGTGTGGCTAATAATAAATAATGCATAACATTGTGAATGGGAATTCCAGAACACTTTAGTATATTCAGGTGACATCTGTACATAGTCCAAGAGGGAGTTTTTCAGAAAGAACCAAAAGGATACTCTGTGGTTTATAGTCAGGGAAAAAGTTTGTCAGGGCTGTATTCTTTCCCTTTACTTTTTCCATCTGTATGCTGAGCAAGTAATCTGAGACTACGTGAAGAAGAACGTGGCACCAGGAATGGAAGAAAACTCATTAGCAACTTACACGTAGATGATACAATCTTGTTTGCTAAAAGTGAAGAGGACATGAAGCTTTTACTGATGAAAATCAAAGACTACAACCTTCAGTATGGATTACACCTGAACACAAAGCAAAAATCCTCACAATTACACCATAAAGCAACATCGTAATAATGGAAAAATGTTGATGTTGTCAAGAATTTCATTTTAGTTGGGTTCACAATCAATGCCCAGAACAGCCTCAGTCAAGAAATCAAATAATGTATTGCATTGGCCAAATATGCTGCAAAAGACCTCTTAAAAGTGCTAAAGAGCAAGGATGTCTAAAGACTAGGGTTCGCCGGGCCCAAGCCATTTTTATTGTATTTTTATATGCATGGGAAAGTTGGACAATAAATAAGCAAGACCCAAGAAGAATTGATGTCTTAGAATTAGGGTATTGACAAACAATACTGAACATACCATGGACTCCTAGAAGAATGAACAAATCTGTCTTGGAAGAAGTACAGTCAAAATGCTTCTTAGAACTGAGGATGGCAGGAGTTTGTCCCATGAACTTTGGACATGTTATCGATAGGGACCAGTCCCTGGAAAAATATATCATATTTGGTAAAGTAGTGGGTCAGGGAAAAAGAGGAAGACCTTCAACAAGATGGATTGACACAGTGACTGCAAAAATGGGCAGTCATAGCAACAATTGTGAGAGAGGTACAGGATCAGACAGGGCTTCATTCTGTTGTGCAGAGTATTGCTTACAAGTCAGAACTGAGTTGAGGACCGCTAACAACAACAGAATGATGAGTAGATGTTGCAGCTTCAGGAAACAAGAAAAGGCGTGAAGCATGAGAAATAAGACTAAAGAGACAAATGGTTATATGGTCAAGAAGTTGTTATGTTATGCTTGGAAGTACTAACTTTATCAGGAAAGCCATGAGAAATCATTTTAGAATTGTAGGCAGTTGTAATGATGAGGTTTCAATTTTAGAAAGAACACTACCATCACTGTTCGAAGACTGGATTCCAAGAGTAAAAGTATAGAAGACCAGAATTAGAGAGAGCAGTTAGAAAATGATTGCAGTATTTAGGTGAGCTATATATGCAATCTGAATTAAAGGGAGGCTGCGTAGAAGTCTAGACCAAGTGAAAAAAATATTTAGAAACTAGGATATGCCAAGTGTTTAAGGAACACCATGTCTCCCTATGTTGTTTCCTTGATTTTGAAAAAAGGCTCACATCCAGCCCTCCTTTTAAATTCACCTACTTGTTGTTTGCATAGTTTTAAATTCTATCTTACTTTTTTTTGTTGTTAAATGTACATCAAATTCAACAGTTTCTACATGTACTATTTAGTAACATTGATTACATTTTTCATGTTGTACAGATAGTCTCACTCTCCGTTTCCCAAATTGGTCCTCCTCTGTTAACATAAATAAATCACTGTCCCCTAAATTTCTTATCTAATCTTTCTAGCTGCTGTTGTAAATTTGATCCCATATAGAAAGTTCTTAAAAGAACACAATGGTAAAGGCAAGTATTCTTTGCTAGTTAAAATAATCTATTTTTAGGTTTAAAGAAGCCTTTAGGTATTACTTTGGATTAAGGGTTTTTTTTTTTTATGTTTTATTGTGAATTATATGATAGTTTACATGGGAGAACTTTAGTTTTACATTCATTCCATTGCCATGGTTCCAATTGGATTAAGGTTTAATGATGATCTCAGAGCAATCATTTCAGGGTTAGTGGATTCAGGAAGCCAGTATTCTTTTAAGATTTGAAATTAATGTTACACATTTCTTTTTCTTTTGATCAGAATTCTTCTATAGAATCTTTGATCAAAATATTCAGTCATGGTACCATGTAACTCTGGACTTGTGTCAAGGAGGCAGCTTTCCTGGAGGCAATTAGCCACACATTCTATTTCTACCTCTTATCCCTGACTTAGGAACCTTGGTGACACAATCGTAAAGCGTTCAACTGCTAAGTGAAAGGTTGGTGGGTTCAACCCATCAGTTGCTCTGTGGGAAAAAAATCCTGGCGAAATACGTATGTAAAGATTACAATTTAGGAAACCGTGTGGGATAATTCTGCTCTGTCATATAGTGCTGCTATGGGTCTGAATTGTCTTGATGGCACTCAAAAACAATTCCTGACCTTCCTTTCCCCCATGTTGCTCCATGCAAATGTAAACAGATTTTTGTACTGTAGGTAGCACGCAAAAAATGACAAGATTAAACAAAAGCATTAAACACTTTATTGGGCCAATTAACTGGAATGTCTCATGAAACTATGACCCCAAACCTCCCAATCAAGGAACCTAATCCCATGAGGCATTTAAGAAGCCTTAGCAGCTGCTTTTTTTTAAAAAAAATTTGGAGCAGGGGGACGGGGGGTGGGGGGTGGGCTACTGTTGTAAAATATATAAGATGCTTCAAAAAGTTTATGAAAAATAGAATTTAAACGACAATGAAAAATTTCCATGAATGTTTGAATCCCCCTTGTATCTGTCACACAACATTTACCAACTCAACTCTTTATAGGTGTGGACAACTATTGACATCAACTATATTAATCAGTTATGCAACCCTATCCTTAATGTGATTTTTCCATCAGTGTTAAAAAGAAAACACAATGCTCCCTGAGAAGTAGCCCCTCTGTGCTCCTTTCTCCTGCTCCTAGTAACCACTAAGAAACTAGTCGGTATATATTTACTTACCTGCTTTTGTCTTTTTATATAAGTGAGGGTATATGAATTTTGCATAAGTATATGTCCTTTTATGAGTGATTTATTTCACTCAGCATAATGTCTTAAGCTCTCTCTTTTTATGGGAAACAGGAATGCCTCATATTATATCATTGGTGAGATTAGGAAAAGAAACTCGGCATGCTCAACATGGTGAGATGGTAAGTTTAATTAAGAATGGAGGAGTATTAGGAAGGTTCCTTTCTTAGATCTAATTCCCATTTCCCATTTTAGCTTATAAGTACTAAAGGTGATACTTAACTCTTTTGTATAACCTATCCCCATCACCAATCTTATTTTTCACTTGGCTTAATATTGTGGAGCAGTATAATTGATTATCATCACCTCTTTATTTGTAACAAAGCACAGGAGAGGAAAAATAGGATTTTGGTTTGAGCAGCTGGTTGGTGTTATTTATAGAACCAAATAGCTCAGTAGTAGGGGTTGTTACCACCACCGATCTGCCCACTTATTGTACTATCAAGGTATTGTACCATGGTGATTTGTGTAATGTTGTGATTCTGGAAGCTATGCCACCAGTATTTAAAATACCAGCAGGGTCATCCATGATAGACACAGCAGAACTTCCAGACTAAGTAGAAAGCTCTAGAAATCTACTTCTGAAAATCAGCGAGTAAAAATCCTATAGAACACAACAGTATATATCCAGCATAATGATGGAAGATGAGCCCCCTAGTTTGGAAAGCACTCAAGAGGCACAGTGGTTGCAACAATGGACTCGATCACATACCATTGATAGTGAAGATAGTCTAGGATCAGGAAATGCTTTGTTCTATTGTACCAGGGGTTGTCATGAGATAGATTTGATTTCATGGAAACTGACAACAACAAGAGGTTGTTGAGGACATGGGGAGTGGTACCACCTAAGAAGGACTCACCACACTCTTGTCAGTTTGAAGTACTGTGGTGGTTGCTATGATTCTGGAAGCAAGGCCACCAGTATTTTAAAATACCTGCAGGGTCACCATGGTGAATAGGTTTCAATGGCACTTCCAGATTTAAGACATACCAGAAAGAATGAGAGGTGGACAACATCTGAATGATTAACCATAGAAAATCATATAAACAGCAAAACATTGCCAGATATAGTGTCAGAAGATGAAAACATTGTGAGTAGTAATAGAACATTATCAGATATGGTGCCAGAATATGAGCCCCTTAGGTTGGAAGGTGCTCAAAATATGATTTGGGAAGAGCTGTCTCCTACAAGTAGAGTTCACCCTAATGATGTGAATGGAGCAAAACCATCTCAAACTGAGGAGAAACAGCTGCAAACATCTATTAATAATCAGAATATGGAATGCAGGAAGTATGAATCTAGGAAGTTGTCAAAAATGAAATGCAATTCATAAAGATCAGTAACATATAGACATCAGTGAGCTGAACTGGAATGGCATTAGCCATTTTGAAACAAAGAAATGCTGGGCATGTTCTTCCCTTTTGGTTTTGTAACTCTGGGTTTGCACATTTCATTGTAATATTTGATTTTGTCTTCTTAAGCTGCCCTTTGAAATTTTACGTTCCACTCTTTTACTTCCTCATTTCTTCCATTTGCTTTAGCATCTCCACACTGGAGAGCAAGTTTCTGAGTCTCTTCTGACATCTATTTTGGCCTTTACCTTCTTTCTTATCTCCTTTTGTTTTCTTCCTGTAAGATGTTCTTAATGTCATACCACAACTCTTCTGGTCTTGGATCATTAGTGTTTAATGTTTGAATTTGTTCTTGAGATGGTCTCTAAATTCAGGTGAGATAGGTTCAAGGTCATATTTTGAGTCTCGTGGATTTGTTTCAATTTTCTTCAGCTTCAACCTGAACTTTCTTATGAGAAACTGTTGGTCTGTTCCACAGTCTGCTCCTAGCTTTTTTGACTGACCATATGGAAGTTTCCACTGTCTCTTCCCACAGATGCGTATTCTATCTGGTGAGGTCCATGTGTATGTTGTTTAAAAAAGGTATTTGCAAGGAATAAGTCATCGGTCTTGCAAAATTCTGTTATGTGATCTCCAGCATCATTTTTATTACCAAGATCATATTTTCCAACTACGGATCCTTACTCTTTGTTTCCAACCTTTGCATTCCAATCACCAATAGTTATCAATGCATCTTGATTGAATGTTTGATCAGTTTCAGACTGAAGAAGTTGGTAGAATTCTTCAATTTCATTGTCATTGACTTTAGTATTTGGTGGATAAATTTGAATAATGTGATATTAACAGGTCTTCTTTGTAGGCATATGGATATTATCCTGTCACAGAAAACATTGTACTTCAAGATAGATCTTGAAATGTTCTTTTTGATAATGACTGTGATACCATTCCTCTTTAATTTGTCGTTCCTGGCATAGTTAGCCATGTGGTTTTCAGATTCAAAATGGCCAATACTAGTCCATTTCAGCTCATTGATCTTTATGTATTCCATGTCATGTTTAACAACTTTCAATTTTCCTAGATCCATACCTAATACATTTCACATCCTTGATTATTCATGGATGTTTACAGCTGTTTCTTCTCATTTTGAACCACTGAAAACCTGATGCAGATCAGCAGAATACTGTCAGATAACACCAGGATCTTGAACATGATGAATGGCACCAGAATGTTACCAGATATGGTACCAGAAGATGAGCCCCTCAGGTTGAAAGGTCCTCAGAATACGACTGGGGATGAGTTGTCTCCCCAAACTAGAGTTGACCATGATTATGTGAATACAGATTTAGGTAGGAACTTGTATTTCATTGAATTCCAAGTGACTCTTCTATCATCTACACAATGTCTCTATTTAAAATTTTATGTTCTTGCGCAATAAATATTTACAAGTCCAATCTAAAAACACCGTGTTATCTCTCCTTTTTATACTATTCAAGCCCATATCACTTTATCTGCTAAAGAATGTTTGTCCAGGCTGCAGGCCTTGGGACACTTTAGCTGGGCTTGGCTCCAACAATTTACCCAAATCATTCAATTAAGAACCTTCTGCACTCCCTTCTGCATCTCCCCCCCCCACACACACACACATAGGGACCCCTAGGATATTTAATCATTGTAGTTTTCATTTCAAAACCGGGCTTTGACTCTCCAGTCTGTTCAGGATATTCTGCCAAAGTTGAATTGCCTGGAGCAAAACAGAACAATCCTTTAGATACTGAAATAGTGTTCAGCTCTGCAGAAGCGAAGTTGGAGAAGCTGAGGAGACTGGGTGTGCAGTCCCACTGAAATCATATTTTTTATTACCTCTCCATTCAGACAGACAAGGGAAGGTTACAGAAATCATAACCTCTCATTTCCTGACTCTGTTTAGGTGCATTTCATATTCTCACATCCAAGGAAATGCTCCAACTAAATATACTATCAGAAAACAAAAACAAGACAACATACATTTATCTTTCTTGCTACCTAAACAGAGAAAAAACTGCTGAAAAACAAAATTTATCCTCCAACTGACTTATTTTTCTGGTCATGGCCCAAATTGCTGGTTTGTGTAAACAAACTAGAGTTTGCATAAACAAGTCCTGTTATCTGGTGTGTGTGGGGGGATGGGGTGGGGAATCAAATGTCATCCTGTGTGATTTGCTCTTTCTGAAAAAAGGAATCTCTTACATTTTTAAAAAAGATCTTTGAAATCATCAGGGATATTTTAAGCAAGTGATTTTTTTGTGTGTGTCTCTTCAAGTCACTGCAGCAACAGAATGCTTTTCTTCTCATTAATCTGGAGGAGCCAATCAGCGACCCTTAGCCCTGGGTTTGGAAACTTTGCCTATTCCTCTTCCTTTTTGAAACTTCACAGACTTTGGAGATAGTTTTCTTCAAAAGCCTTTCCTTTGATCTGAGAGTTGTCTTGTACTTGGTGTGTTCTTTGTAGCCCTCCGTTATCTCTTCCATGTTATTTGAGGACTTCTCTGGAGTCCTGGTGTAGCACTGTAAGATAAGCACTGGATAGCTAACCAGAAGGTTACTGGTTCAAACCCACCAACCGCTCCTCGGAAACCCTATACAGAAACTGACTAGACAACACTTAACAACAATAACAACAAATGGAGTCCTGGTGTACTGCTGTAGAATAAGCACTGGACCACTAACCACAAGGTTGGTGGTTTGAGCCCACCAGCCATTCCTTAGTAGAAAGATGAGGTTTTCTGTTCCTGCAAAATTGTATAGCCTCAGAAATCCTATACAGGCTTTCTATGAGTCTGAATCAGCTCAATGAAACTTAATAACAACAACAACGGAGTACTTACTGGGTGTGTTTTGATTGCTCCTTTCTTTGTACTTCTGTGCTTTTATTTATTACAGCTAAGAAAAGTTTGGAGTCCTGGTGTGACACTGTAGGTAAGCATCGAGCTGCTAACTGCAAGGTTGGCAGTTCAAACCAACCAGCTACTTCTTGGAAACCCTATACAGGGTTGCTATGAATTGGAACAGACATGACAGCACTTAACAACAACAAGAGATATTTTGCTGAATCTCCAGGGCTGTGAGGTAAAATATACAAAAATCCTTCTACTTGTTCTTCCTCATATACTGTCAGCCTGAAATGTCTTGCACAGTGAAGAAAAGAAAATGAAGGTGTGTTTCCTTTAATATTCTTTTTAAGCTTGTCCTCCTCAAAATTCAGCAATCCCATTTCAGTTTCCGTTAGATACTTGGACCCACTAGAGATGGGATGAATGACCAGCACAATGTGTAATCATTTGAGAGTCTTGGGGACTTAGTGACTATTTTTTTCTGGGATATGTACAAGTCTCTGGATTGGTTTTCATGTCATCTGCTAAATGTCATTATAAAAGGGGAAGGAGGGACCTTGGAGTGCCTGTATTCCAAAAGTTGCTAACCGGCAGCCTATGAGTCCAATATGGTTTGTAGAAATACTTTGTTTGGCCAACACAGTGTTGACCCATACCACATTTAGAGAAATTAAAAGATTTCTCATAAAAATCAGGATTACCTTAAATTCTGCATGCCACGTAGGTTGGAGATGAGTAACAAATGATTCCTCTAGCTGAGTATACCCCTGTGGGCCTTAGTACCACATGGTCCAGTTAATCATGGTTCCTGCCTGGCACCTATATGTATTTGAATCTATGACCCTCGATCTTGTCCAATCTCCAACTCTCCCATCGCCTTCCCCATTTTACAAAGAAAGAAACTAAGATTTAGGCATTTTCAGGGACTTGACCAAAGCCAAAGAGTTAATTAGTGGTTGTTGAGAATTAAATGGGGTCTCTGGGTGGTGCAAATGGTTAACACACTTGGCTGGGAGCCAAAGGTTGGAGCTACCCAGAGGCAGCTTGGAAAAAAGGTTTGGTAAACTACTTCTGAAAAATTGACCAGTGAAAACCCTATGGAGCAGAGTCCATTCTGATACACATGGGGGTCACCATGGGTAACAGAGTCGGAATCGACTCCACAAGAACAGGATTGTTGGTTGGCAGGAACTAAATCCAGTTTTCCTATCTACTAGCTCCATGCTCTTTGAAGATCACAACCTTGTCTTACAATGTTATTATAGAATGGATATACATTGGGTTCTCAGGAAATGAATCTTAGACTAACTATGACTAAGAACAATACAGAAACATCCAGATGCTTGTCAGGAATCAGTAACAACACTTGTCATTGTTGGGTTTCTGAAAAACACTCTCAGTGTTATTTAGAACAAGAAGGGAGTCACTAGTCAGCTACAGAAAAAACACATTGCCAGGTGTGTTACATGTGTATGTGTATATGGATGCACTGGGCTAGAAGAAGGAAGACACTCTCTGAACACATAATCCAAAAGTAGCAACCTTTTGAGATTTTTTTTTTCAAATATAATATGCTAATCTGAGGGCTAGGAATTATGCACAAGATGAAAGAACATTAGAAGAAGCATTATGAGAACAAAACTTACTTTTCCAGAGAAGGTAGTAAAAAGATGGAAATCTTTTTGTGTTACTTGGCTCCCCTAGCAGTTACTGATACATGCATTGGTCTATCTGTCCTTTTGATTCCATGTTAGAATGTTGCTATCCTTATGGGGTGAGGGTTGGCATGTGTATGCATAAATTAGAGGGTGTGTGTATGAGTGTGTATATATGGGTGTGTGAGTATGTGTGTATATGTGAGTGTGTGTATGTGTGAACAAACCCACAAGCATATGCATGGGTTTTGAGAGCACAGACAATGAATTTGTGAACAGAAAGGTGACATCATTCCATTTCTGACAGTCTTCTTTTCTGCTTGTATCCATTCCAAAGAGAACAAATATTAATAAGTAAATAGTAGCTGGTTTGATGCTGAAGCAAATAAAGAGACAAGTTGGCCATACAAGGGAGCCCGGCTTAATCTAAATGATTCATGGGAAAATTAAGTCAATATAATTATAGAAATGAAAGCTTGGCAGCTGACATTGAAACATACCCCACTGAGAAATTGTCTTGCCCGGCTGAAAGATGCTCTTGCCTTGATACCTACAATGGCCTTAACACAAGGAGCTTTGTGATAACGAAGATTCCAGGAAACAACTAATTCTATATTCAGTCATTTACAAAGCCAAACTGTTCTTCCTAATGATCCTCATGTGACCACTCTAACAGCATTCCAGGGGCACTTAGGCCTGAAAACAAGAGGGAGTTCACAGTATGATTAAGCGTACACAATAATAAGGAAAGCGGAAATCGGGCTGATAATTATCTGTCACTTCAGAAAGTGCTTTCCTTCACCATGAAATGCATTCGATTGGCTACCTATGGAGTAGGATTCTTTCTGATGATTGCTGGCTATCTCTTCAGTTCATTTAATCTTTTATGGGTTTGGTTGTTCTGTGAAAGCTCTTCTTGGATGGTATGGGAACACCCTAGGACTGGTTTGCAAGGTTCATTTGGAATAAGGGCTCCATTTTATAGAGCTGGCCTTTTTTCAATCCACTGAGGATCCTGTTTCAGATATGAGGAAGATTCTGCCCCTCAAGCCATTGTTCATCTTGGCAGTTCACAGCCCTCTAGGGGTCTTCATTCATTCTGACGGGTGATAAGCTATTTTCAAGTCATGATAATCATAGTAATTCAGCATTTTCCCTTATTACCACCTCTGAATGGGAAAAGTGCATGGAAACTGCTCATCTGAGCGGTCTCCTTTTTTTTCTGATCTGCAAGCTTTTATGCCCTAGATGGTCTATGTTGTTAGTCCAAAGGGATTAAATGAGAACATCTAACAATCTGTCTAATGGTCATAAATTACATGGATGACCATGCTCAGCATTTCTGCTGTCTCTTGGAGAGAAATTCCCCTTCTTGTTGGAAAGTCACTGTTCTTTTCATTCCTGGTTCTTGTGACATTATTGGTGATAGATGCACATGTAGGTGCCTAAATGCATAAAACTGATGAGGCTATTTTCCAAAACATTGCTGCATTTTAGAATCTCCAATACTTTCTAAGAAGTTTGGAGGGAACTGAGTTTGATCACAGAAATATCTATGTCAGCATATGAAGAAAAGGAACAGGATTTAGTTTTGATTAAAACACCAAGACCACTAATAAATATGCTTTACCAGCTCTATAAAGGAGGCAATGGCTTGTTTTACCACTGGAACTAAATATGCACATATTGAGAAATAGGTGGAGACACCTATGATTTATCCTTCAGGCTCATTGTTTTCAGTTATGTCTACATGTAGGCAAGTTCGTGTAATTATTTTTTTATAATGGACTATTTACTTCATTCATCTAATAATTTTGCTGACAGCTTTGCTACCTTTCTGTGGAGACATAATAGATGAAGTTCTGGTGTGGCGCTATAAGGTAAACACTGTACTGCTAATCGCAAGGTTGGCGGTTTGAACCCACCAGCCACTCCTTGGAAACCCTATACAGGGTTGCTATGAGTCTTGGAACTGACTCCACGACACTTAACAATATCAACAACCATCTAGCTATTTGTAAGAACAGTGGTAGCGTCTCAGTGGCTAAGACCTATTACATCTGAAACGAATTATTACTCGACAATTGTACTTTCTCTGACCAGGGCTTGTTCATACATAACACACCTAAAACATGAAAGCAAATCCATTACCGTCAAGTGGATTCTGACTCATGGCTGCCCGTATAGAATTTCCGAGGCTGTAAATCATTACGGGAGTCCTGGTGTGGCGCTGTGGGTTAATGCGCCAGAATGCAAAGTGGTTTGAATGGCAAGTTTGGCGGTTCAAGCTCACCAGCTGCTCCTTGGAAACCCCATACAGGGTCGCTATGGGTCGGAACCGACTCAATGGCACTTCACAACACAACAACAAATTTTGAAGGGAGCAGAAAGCCTCATCTTTCTCTTGCAATGTGAGTTTAAACCACTGACTTTGCAGTTAGCAGTTCAGTGCTTATTTTACAGCACCAAGAGAGAAGTTATATTAGTCCCTATGTGGCAAAGGCAGTGTTCAGTCGACTACTAAAATACACCCAATGGTGTCATGGAGAAAATGTTGGGCGATCTTCTTCCATAAAGATGATAGCCAAGAAAACCCTATGGGACCTTCTCTATTCTGTAACACATAGGGTCATAATGAGTCCGATTTGACTCGATGGCAACGGGTAGCTAGTAAAGGGAAGTTTAGGGAAACATTTCTGTCTTTATGCTGATTTTTTAAAACAAAAATTCTAAAAGTCTGAAAAATGAACTGGCATAATAAGATAAGTATTAGACAGTATTACAGATAAGAAGGGAAACATGTGGTCTGAATAGATGCAAAGGGCTAACAATTTCTTTTTACAGGAGTCCTGGTGTGGCACTTCAGTATAAGCAAGATTGGTTTGAACCACAAGGTCGGCGGTGTTTTATGAGTAGGAACAACTTGACAGCACTTAACAACAACATCAGGATTGCAAAAACTTTTTTTTTTTAACTTTTCATTTGAAAATAACTTCAAACTTGCAGAAAAGTTTGAATAATAAAACTAGGTACCCAGATTTATTTATTGTTAACATTTCACCCCATTTGCTTTATAATGTACTTGCTCACTCTCACCTGTCTTGCTGTCTCGGAACATTGTGGTCTTTTACTCCTGAAAGTGTCAGTCTGCTTATTCTCTTACATGGAGTCCTGGTGTGTGGTGCTGTGGGTTAATGCACCACACTGCAAAGTTGTTTGAACTACAAGGTTGGTGGTTCAAGCTCACCAGCTACTCCTTGGAAATCCTATACAGGATCACTGTGGGTTGGAATCAACTTGACGACACTTAACAACAACAGCATTCTCTTACATACACACAGTATTATAAATGTGAGGAAATTTAACATTGATGGAATACAATTATCTAACTACCATCTGTAGCCCAAAATTTTCAACTGACCTAATGATGTCTCTGGTATTGCATGGTTTCAGTCAAGATGTGTCTTATATCAGCAATGATCTCCCTCATTCCATACCCTCTTCTGAATCTGGCTTGAACTTCTGGTAGCTCCTTGTTGATATATTGTTGCAACCATTTTTAATTTATCTTCAGCAAAATTTTACTTGTGTGTGATATTAAGGATATTGTTTGTTAATTTCTGCATTCTCTTGTGTCACCTTTTTTTTGGAATGGGCAACAAGCACAAATATGACTCTTCCAGTCAGTTGGCCAGTAGCTGTCTTTGAAATTGCTGGGCATAGACAAGTAAGCACTTCCAGCATTGTAATCAGTTTGTTGAAAAATCACAACTTGTGTTCCTTCATTTCATGGAGTCTTGTTTTTCACCATTGCCTCCAGTGTAGCTTAGACTTCTACATTTAGTACCACTGAGTCTTGATCATATGCTTCCTCCTGAAATGGCTAAACATCAGCTGATTCTTTTTAGTACAGTGACTTTTTGCATTCCTAACATCTTCTTTTGATGCCTCCTGTTTCATTTAATGTTTTGGCCATAGACGTCCTCAATATTGCATCTTGAGGCTTGAATTTTTTCTTCCATTATTTTAGTTTGAGAGATACCTAGTGTGTTCTTTCCCTTTTGATTTTCTAACTCCAGGTCTTCGTATGCTTCATTATAATATTTTATCTTCTTGAGTCACCTTTTGAAATCTGTTCAATTCTTTTATGTCATCATTTTTTTTTCCATTTGCTTTAGCTACCCTATGTTCAAACAAAAGTTGCAAAGTCATTTCTGACATCCATTTAGGTCTTCTCTTTATTTCCTGCTTTTTTTTTTTTTTTTTTTAAATCATCTTTTGTTTTCTCATATATAATGTCCTTGATGTCATCCCTCATATCTTTCCATCGATGTTGTTGATTTGATACCTGTTGAGCTCTATGGGAAGACTGTAGGCAAGAATCCATTTCCTTACTCATTTGGGTTAATGGCCAAATTTATTTCCTTGTTGTTTTAGGAAAGAGGCTCCACACACACACACACAAACTTTTTTTTTTTTTAAGCTAGTTGTCAGCTTGTGTGGCACTGTTGAATACACACTGGACTGTTAACCACAAGTTCAGCTGTTCAAATCCACCAGCTACTCCTCGGAAACCCTGCACATGGTCGCTATGAGTCTCACGGCATTTAACAACAGCAACATTTGTCATCTGAAGGCAATTTCCAGCTTCTAGATGCCATCTGCATTCCTTGGCTCAAGATTCTCTTCTTTCAGCTTTTAAAACAATTATTGTGTTTAACACAGCAGTTTGGGCTTCCATTCAACAATTTCTACACAAGTTGTTCAATGACATTGGTAACATTTTCTACACTGCATGAACGGTCTTATTGTCTCCTTGCTGGTTGCCCCACCTTTCTTTCAGCTTTAAAGTTACCAGTGATAGCTTTCCCCTTCACACAGCTGGGCTAGGATTAACTGTAAGCAGTAGAGTTTATCTCATCATGGGGGATTTCAAACATTTTATTAGTACCACAAAACTGTATTGAATGGAAACTTATGAAAAATTCAAATATGTAAAAAAAAGACAAGAGCCAAATTGTCTCAGTTACATTGGGAGCAGTGGATATTGGAAAGAGAAAAGGGACTTCATAGGATAGAAGTAGCAGACAATAGGTTCCGTCCAGCCCCTTGTGCTCCCACATAAGGATGTGAGGGTCAGAGAGATGTGAGGTAACTTCTTGCAATGAGCTCTGAGACTGGGATGTGACTCTCCCACTCAGCCAGAATGAAGGCTCCGGCAAATTGTACACCACACGGTTGCCTGTCAGCACTCTACTCATTTCTATGTCCAAAATTTATATGCTGAGTACTTAACATGCAATGCAGTAGGCATGATTCTATGTGATGATGATGAGATATATATATATATATATGAGTCCTGGTATGGCGCTGTAGGCTAATGCGTCAGACTGCAAAGTTATTTGAACTGCAAGGTTGTTGGTTCAAGCTCACCAGCTTCTCCTTGGGAACCCTATACAGGGTCACTGTGGGTCAGAATCAACTTGACAGTGCTTAACAACATATATGTGTGTCTGTCTGTGTGTGTGTGTGTGTGTAGAGAGAGAGAGAGAGAGTCCTGGTGTGGTGCTATGTATTAATGCGGTGGACTGTAAAGTCAGTTTGAACCACAGGGTTGGCATTTCAAGCTCATCAGCTGCTTCTTGGAAACCATATACAGGGTCACTATGGGTTGGAACCGACTAAACGGTACTTAACAATAACATATATATACACATATATATGTGTATAGATGTGTGTGTGTATACATATATGAAAAACAAAAACCAAACTCCTTGCCATTCAGTCAGTTATGATTCATAGTGACTCTATTGTTGTGGTTAAGTGCCGTCGAGTCGGTTCGTACTCATAGCGACCTTGTACAGGGTTTCCGAGGTTGTAAATCTTTACGGGAGCAGAAAGCCTCATCTTTCTCCTGCAGAACAGCTGGCAGTTTCGAACTGATGACCCTGAGGTTAGCAGCCCAATTGACCCTATAAGACAAAGTAAAACTGTTCTGTAGGATTTGCAAGGCTCTAAATCTTTATGGCTGTACACTGTCACTTCTTTCTCCTGTGGACTCTTTGATGTGTTCTAATCACTGACCTTTCAATGAATAAACCAGTGCTTAACCACTGTGACATCAGTATTCCTTAACAATGGATATATAGCAGATTAAGTCCCTATCCTCCTAGAAATTACACCTTCTTGGGGAAAGAAGTACATTAAGAAAAGCAATTAAAGTTAAAAAACAAAAAGTAATTAAAATATCAGATAATTAGATATGATCTGCCAGAATTTAAACAGTATGATTTGACTTTGATCTGAGATCAGAAGAACTAGTTGGTACCTAGCTACTACTACCAACTATCCTTATCAGGGACATAGTAAAATGACTTTAATAGAATGGGAGAAAACTATGGAACACTACCTCAATTTAAAAAAAACACACAAACAAAACAGATCTTCTGTACTAGTTGAAATTGGAGGACCCAGTAAGGCTATTGCCTGGAGATATTCGTCAAACTTTGAACCTAAACTAACCCCTTAGATCATCTTGTAGCTAAATATAAAATTGACTCAAAAAGTAATAAATATCACCTAGAAGTACTGTGCTCCTTAAAAAATTCGTTTAAGCAAATATGAGAGTGTATGGGACAGGAAATCTAGTTTAATGAAAATGGAACAAGCAGAAGAGAAATAGTAAGAATGCATACACACTGAGAGGAATGTAACTAATTTCACTGAACAACTTGTGTAAGAATTGTTGAATGGGAATGTAAACTGTTCCATGAGTCTTCACATGGTGGTTGATGGTGGTGGTGTGCTGTAGAGCTGTTTCTGACTCTAAGTGACCCTGTATAGGGTTTATGAGGCCATAAATCTTTACGGGAGCTTAAAGCCTCATCTTTCTCCCTTGGACTCACTGATAGTTTCAAATTGCTGACTGTGAGATTAGCAGTCTGATTCGTAACCACTATGCTACCAGAGCTTCTTGAGCCTTCACATAATACTTAATAAAAGAATATATTTTTTAAAAGGATGATTGAAGGGTGTGTGTGTCTGTAGAGGGAGGAGGGAAATCCCCCTCAGCAGGAGAACTTTTAGAGAGAGTTCAGGACACCACAGACATGTGGAAGAGGACAAGTGAACTTCCAGGGAAGAGGGGATATAGGTGATGGGCTTGGCAATCTAGGTACTATCACTTAGCGACAAGGTGGAAAGACTTGGTTGGAGAACTCTAAAGGGTAGCTGTAATTTGGGGTCTTATGTACTATGTTTAAGGAGCTCTGGTAGTGTAGTGGTTACGAATCAGGCTGCTAATCTCACAGTCAGCAGTTCGAAACTACCAGCTGTTCCACGGGAGAAAATTTAGGCTTTCTGCTCCCATAAAATTTATAGCCTTAGAAACCCTGTACAGGGTTGCTATGAGTCAGAACTGACTCCACGGCACATAACAACAACAACATACTGTGTTTATCCTATCTGTGGTTAGCTGATGCTGTGTGCAGTTTTTCAGAACTTGCAAAGCAGGCAGAGTTTAAATGACTTTAAAAAAATGTTTATTTTGGCAATTTTTATAGCAATTTGATGTATTTGAGTTTGGAACTGGTGGACTTTGGGCTAACAAACGTAACTTGCCGTGAAGAAATAAACAACCTAGGAGCTACCTTTGGCTCATTTACATAACAGGTCTCATTTTCCTTGTTTTTAGTAACCCTTGAGTCTATTTCGACTCACAGCAATCCCATGTGCGCAACGTTGAACTGCTCCATAGGGTTTCCAAGACCGGGACTTTTGGAAACAGATCAGCATGTCTGTCTTCCAAGGCACCTCTGGGTGAGTTTGAACTACCAACCTTCTGGCTAGTAGTTGAGTGAGATATTAACCATTTGAGTGACTCAACTACCCAGATAACAATTAGTCATGTTAATATCTCAAGAAACACATTCCAGGCAGATGAAACTGCTAGTGAGGGCGTTGGGACAGGATTGGATTAGAGAACTGGGACCCTCCAGTATAGCTGGGAGTCCTGGTGTGGCACTGCAAGATATTTCAAGTGTAATTGGACTGTAAGATCAGTTTGAACCACAAGGCCAATGGTTCAAATCCGCCAGACACTCTTGGAAATCCTATACAGGGTTGCTATGGGTCAGAACTGACTTTACGACACTCAACAGCAATAACAACAGTGTAGGTTAGGGGACAGATAGAAGTGATGAGGTTAGTGATGAATAGGAGACTAAATAAGGCATTGGCTTGTCAAGCATACAGGCATTGGATGTCAAGCATCACTTGCTAGTTCTAGCTTGAGCCAGGTAGAGCTCCCAAATAAAGGGTTACAGGTTTCCTGGCAGGGCAAGAGCACCATGCCTCGTCAGATGAGGAATTTGTTAATTGGACATGCTTATCCAAGTGACTTACTAACGTCCCAGGTCACCCATCCCATTAATTCTCATTCGAACCCATAAGATAACAGTTGGACAATGGCTTTGAATAACTCATTAGCCATGTGTGCCACGACAAAGTTAAGCATGGTTCTGATTTGCATTTCAATATTAAGGGGTGATTATTATACCCAGTCTCAAGTAATAATTAACATATTTTATCTTTGAAATCTCAATAGGTTAAACTTCTCATTTGTAAAACTTTTTAGTTGCTCCTTTGTCAATTGCATAAAATGAATTTACTTCTGAACTGAGAAGTTGTATGCCAAATTTTTACAGCCTTAAATATAGTATTTTATCACTACTATAAATGGTTCTTGACTCACCTCCCACAGAACCGTTAGTGCTAAAGGCAAGAGGCCTTCCAAATTTGCTTGTCTCCATTCCTGTAAGATTTCTAAGTTGAAGTCAGTTCATTTAGGTAATATTTCAAATGTACAGGCTGCACTTCTGCTAAACATAATAAACTGCAATTTTACATTTGGCTTGGGCAGTTAGCATAATTATACTAGCTGTTTCAATAAGTACCTCCTCAAAACAACCTTATTTCTCCTTCCAGATTAATTTCTAAGCCTGACCCAAAGTCTCATTTTCATACCTGAAATGCTGGGGGTCGTACATAGTAGTATGGAAACTACATTTTAATTTGATTTATTTTGCTAATGGAACATCCAGGTTTCTAGCAATTATTTTAGGGCATGAAGTTCTACCATGATGATAAATCAAGCTGTCAGCTCTTTCTGGTCCAGATTAGAGATTGGAGAGACTGAGAAATTTTTTCTGCTCTAATATTCCACCCCTTGCATCTCCAGATTAGTCTCATTACCCCTCTGGAGGTAATGTCATGTCTGCCCTTGGATTTGTTCTTGCCCTGCTGATCTGATTGAATGGGGACTGCACAGGCAGACAGTCTTCTCTCATGGACCTCTCTGTCCCTGGAAGTTCCTGAACAAAGAAATGAGAGGTGGCCATCCCAGGGTTGCCTGCCTGGTTCATATAAATCATTATTCACTTGACTCACTTAGTGGCAGAAAGTTTATAGCTAGTCAGAACATACTGTTTTTATGGGAAAAATTTTGGTGGGCTGGGGAGCAAGTGGGAGTTGGCTGTCACATATAGCCATAGGCACAGCTGGGAGGGCAAGAGTTTGATTGACCTGCTAACATCATCACTAAAAACATGACTAATGTTTGAAGATGTCAGCATGGATACCCTTTGCCTTCCAGGACTTCATCCTTGGGTATTTGGCCAAAGGAGTAAATGAGGCATGGCCCTGCCCAGGGCTCTGTCCACGAGCCCACTGTCTTCTTGAGAATTGCTGTGCTATTCTGGACCTCATCTCGTGTCTAATGCCCTGGGCTGACCCACTATGCTGGAAGCTGAGCTGAAGGCTGTTGGTAGGGTTGTTGCCAAGGTTGTTCTGGTGGGAGTTGCAGGGAAACTTCATGGAAAGGATGAGCCTGGACTTCTACCAAATGACCCTCCTGTTTACTTTTGGAAGGTTGGAATTTCAGACTCTAGAGGTGCAGAGGTAATTTACTGACACTCAGTGTTGGCGCAGCTCTCAGTTGGAGACCTGCCTGTTGAGCAGCTGTGTGTCAACATGCAGATGCTCCTCCCTCACCCACACGGCTTCTCTCTATTCTGGTTTCTGTTCTGAGGCTTAAATACACTCCCCTCCCTCCTTAACCAGTGGAGCTTGAAGCTCTTCCTACCATCTGGTACAGGACTATGTAATGGCAATTTAACAGTGGCATGGGGTGATGGGAGAGTTGGGAGTGCGATGAGGACAGTTATCAACAAACACAAAAGTCATAGCTATTTACTAAAGGCCTACCCCATGACGTGCACTATATTAGTGACGTAAGACAATGGATGCAAGTTAGACACGTGGCCCTCGGAATTACCAACAGGCTTCTTGGTAATGGCAGACATGAAAGGGAAGAAAAAAGGTGAAAGTGAAAAGAAAGTAAATTAAATTCCATTTTGATATTGGTAATAAAGTCTTTTGGTTTATCTATCTTGAAACACATCAGGCATTACCATCTTTCTAGTTCCCATTATATATCCTAGGAACTATTAGGAAGTGAAAAGAATATAACTTCTGTGATAAAACAGGAGAATTAAGAAACAGGAAGCACGGTAGTCACTATTTCGGGGATGCTGCTTTGTTAAGGGTGATGGAAAAATCTGGAAGCAGATACTGGTGATGTTCAGCACAACAAGGTGAATGTAATGTCATTGGATTACACACATTAAAAAATGTTGGGGAAAAAGAAAAGAAACAAATAAGTGTGTGAGGTTTGCACAAAGATATTAATTTTCATTGTGTTATGGAAAGGATGGAGAAAAATGGACACTAAGGTTTCTTACTTGATTCTCAAAATTAAATAAAGCCGAATCATGCAAAGTTCTAGTTATTACTTCTGGTCTCACTTTTATTTTTGCCTTAAATTTGATTGTTGTTGTTGTTAAGTACGATTGAGTCAGTTCTAACTCATAGAGACACTGTATAGGGTTCCCAAGGAGCAGCTGGTGGGGTTGAACAACTGACCTTGAGGTTAGCAGCCCAGTGCTTATTCTACAGTGCCACACCAGAGCTCTTTAAATTTGATAAATAGACATAATCAGAAATCTAAGGATTTCTCAAGAAATCAAAGATATTTCACTAAAAAGAAGTCATTGGTAATGGGCTTCAAGCTTGTTATTTTTTAACTTACAAGAGACATTTCCCTGAGTTTTGTCTCTAGATTCCTCTGTAAATTTTAATGTGACAGACCCCACGTTACTTTCAGAAATGGCAGATGGTCTTCTAAATCCTGCCCTGGTGGTGCATTCAACCTCACTCTGTGCTTTTGTTTCACTAGATTTGTTTTGGAAGGACTTGGCTCAGTGCTCCTTCTGCAAGCATACGTGATCCAGACAGACTTGGCTCACAGCTTGACTTTGCAGGTCAGTTACACAACAAGTAGGAGGAACTTTGATTCTACCCTGGCTCTGGGGGAAAATAGCGTAATAACATGAAAAGCCAAGATGATGAGCTAATTGCTCTAGAATTGAACTCAGGATACCTCACCCCTATTTTCTTCTCCCCCATAACCATAAGAATGTGAGCTTGACTGTAGAAGGGGCAATGAAAGCTTCATGAGATACCGCTGAGCAACTAAGAGATTCACAAGATGATGAATGTCATGTCACTGAATTATACGTGTAAAAAAGGTGACCTGCCAAATGATTAGTTGTCTATATTTTTATCACAATAATTTAAAAAACAGTATTAAAAGGATAAAGCAAATACAGCAGGTTGACCTTTTTATGTCTTTCATTTATATCCTCCAGGAAAATGGTGAAAGTGTAACTCACTCTCGCAAAGAGCAAATATTTGAATGGGCAGTGGAATTGGAGCCAGCGAGTCTTAAATTTGAATTCTGGCACTGAACATTGCTAGCTGTGTCACTCTGGGAAAATTTTATAATCTCTCTGGGTCTTGGTTTCTCCTTTATAAAATGGGGATAAGATATTGAACAGTGACTTGAGGGTTAGAGATCATTTTGTAAAGTGTCTAACATGTAATGCATTGCTGTTGTTAAGGGCTGTTGAGACATTGCTGACTCATAGTGAGCCTGTATAGGGTTTCTGATGAGCCGCTGGAGGATTTGAACCACCAACCTTGAGGTTAGCAGTCCAATGCTTATCCTACAACACCACATCATAATAAAGTGGTATCATATATTTGTTTCAGCTTCCATCTTCAACAAATTGTTTAATTAAAATATAACATTGAATCCCAGAACTATGAAGGCCATCAATGAAAAAATAGGGACAAATGTGAGGGCACTAATTCAGGGAATACACAGACTACCAAACATTTTGAAAACTACACAAACAAAAGTAGACAAAATAGATGATTAGGACATACTAAAAATTAAAAACTTATGTGCATCAAAAGACTTCACCAGAAGAGTAAAAAGGGAACCCAAAGAATGGAAAAATTCTTTTGCAATGACACATCAGTCAAGGGACCCATGTCTAAAATATATAGGAAACTACAACACCTCTACAAGAAAAAGACAAATAACCCAATTAAAAACTGGGCACAGGACATGAACAGACACTTCACCAATGAGGAAATCCAGGCAGCCAACAAACATATGAAGAAATGTTCACAATCACTAGCCATTAGAGAGATGCAAATCAAAACAACAATGAGATATCATCTCACACCAGCAATAACAGCAAAGATCAAAAAAGTAGAGGACAATAAATGCTGGTGGGGATGTGGAGAGACTGGGACACTCCTGCATTGCTGGTGGGATTGAAAAATGGTCTAACCTCTCTGGAAAGCAATATGGTGCTTCCTCAGAAGGTTAGAAATAGAAATACCTTGTTGTTGTTGTTGTTATGTGCCATCGAGTAGGTTCCAACCCATAGCGACCCTGTATAGGGTTTCCGAGGGTGTAAATCTTTACGGGAGTAGAAAGCCTCATCTTTCTCCCACGGAGCAGCTGGTAGTTTCGAACCGCTGACCTTAAGGTTCGCAGCCCGATTCGTAACCACTACGCTACCAGAGCTCCTTATGATACAGCAATTCCTCTACTTGGTATTTACCCACAAGAAATACGAGCCACAACAGGAGAAGATATATGCACACCAATGTTCATAGCAGCACTATTTACAGTATCAAAAAGATAGAGACAGCCTAAGTGCCCATGAATTGAAGAATGGATAAACAAACTGTGGTACATACACACAATAGAATATTATACTACCTTGAAAAATGGTAAGCCACTGCATAGCATGGATAAACCTTGAGGACATTATGTTGAGTGAAATTAGTCAGTCACAAAAGGAGAAATACTGTATTAGGACCACTACTGTACAAGACTAAGAAAAAAAAAACCCATACTAAAGGGGGGGGTGGTGGGGGGGGTGTTTCTTTGCTGGTTACCGGGATGTGGGGGCTGGGGTGAGGGAAGGGAAGGGAAGGTGGAGCACAGGGTAGGGAATAGACACCAGATAGTTTGTATAGATTCTGTTGTGTTTTGTTTCTTTGAAAAAAAGTTGTTGACATCATTTCTTCCCAAAGCACATTCTCATAGATCTCCAAACAAAAGACCAACTCCTACTCAACCATAATGCAATGACCACATTCATATTCAAATGCTCCTAATTGTGTTTTTTAAAATCTAGGCTTTAATTAGTATTTGGGAGAAAGATGAGACTTTCTGGTGTCATAAAGATTTACAGCCTAGGAAACCCTATATAGGATCACTATGAGTCATCACTGATTCCATATCATACAACCAACACCAATGAATACTTTTGGATTTTACTTATTTAACAAATCTCTTTAGCCTCTTTTATTGAATTC
The DNA here is from genome assembly GCF_000296735.1 of Chrysochloris asiatica. NCBI lineage: Eukaryota > Metazoa > Chordata > Mammalia > Afrosoricida > Chrysochloridae > Chrysochloris > Chrysochloris asiatica. The sequence goes on along the minus strand of NW_006408532.1, from coordinate 23,203,415 downwards.
CCCTCCTTTTGCATGTTACTTTATTTTGACTTCTGTTTTTTTTTAAGAGTACAAGTCAGTTGTCTTACAGGCATACACATGCTGTATTTTTCTTATGGTGTGATGCTGTGAGATAAGCACTCAACTGCAAGGTCGGTTTGGACTGCAGGGTCAGCAATTCAAACTCACTAGCTGTTCCTTGGAAATTCCACATAGGGTTGCTATGGGTGGGACCGACTCAATGGCACTTAACAACAACAAAATCTTCATTTTAAATACAGATTTTCCTACACTGGCATTATTGGCATTTTGGACTATATAATTCTTCTTTGTTGTTAGGAGTTGTTCTGTGCATTGTAAAATGTTTGTTAGCATCCTTGACCTCTAACCTCAAGTTGAGCCTGCAGCATTGTGTTGTGCCACAAAGCAAGGAAGCTAGCAAAAGAATGGGCACAGAAATTGGTGTGAACGGATTCTCATGAAACATCAAAAATTATTAAGGGTAAAAAAAATCCTTTTCAGTTAATTTAGAAATCCAGGTATCAATTAATGTTGTTAGGTGCCATCAAGTCAGTTCTGGCTTAAGAACAACAAAACAAAACACTGCCTGGTCCTGTTTCACCTCACAATTGTTACATTTGAGTTCATTGCTGCTGCCACTGTGTCAGTCCATTTAATTGGAGGTCTTCCTCTTTATCGCTGACCTGCCATTCTACCAAGAATGGTGTCCTTCTCCAGGGACTGGACCCTTCTGATAACATATCCAAAATATGAGAGACAAAGTTTTACCATCCTGGCTTCTAAGACAGATTTGTTTGTTCTTGTGGCATACCATGGTACTTTTAATATTTATTGTGTGTGTGTCTATACAATAAATGTATACATATAGATAATATATATACATGTATTTTAAAGTAATTTGATTCATATCAATTTCTCCAATTCATATCCAGTAACACAGAGACTTCTCTCATGTTTCCCCATTCCATAATTGTATCTCCTTTTTCCCACAGTGAGAGCCCTGAATCCCAACAATATAGTAAAGATATTTGATTATGTTTTCTAGTCTATAATATTTTTTTGCTGTTGTTAGTGCCATCGAGTTGGTTCCGACTCATAGCAACCTGTATAAGGGCTTCCAAAGCTATTTAAATCTTCACAGGAACAGAAAGCCTCGGAGTGTCTGGCGGGCTTGAACCTTGGTCCTTGTGGTTCAAAGTCCAGTGCTTATCATAGGGAGCCTCCACGCTCCCATTCTATAACATATTCAAAAAATATCAATATTATTGCACACTTGGAGCCACCATGAGCCTGAATTAACTCAATAGGCAATAGGTTATAATTTACATGGTTCAAATAGAAGCTATGTAAAAAGATATAACCATAAAAGTCATATTTCTGTGCCCCTCATTCCTTTCTCTATATGTAACTACATTAGCTTCTGATGTATCCTGTGTTTTCTTTTTGCAGAAATAAGTAAATATGCACACAGATTCTTATTTCTTATTTCACCTTTTTTTTTTTTAACCCAAAAAGTAACATGCACTCTCTAACATCTTGCCTTCTAAACATCAGTATATCATGGGATCAATATCAGCTTATGGAATTCTGGTGTGGCGCTGTAGAATAAGCATTGGATTACTAATCAAAAGGTTCAAACCCACCAACCGCTCCTTGGAAACCATATACAGGGTCTCTATGAGTCAAACCTGACTCTACAGCACTTAACGACAACAGCAACACAACAAAGTAGCATGCAATCATAAAAAGAGCAAAGATCTATATGAATTGAGCTTCAAATTGACTTTGCAGTCTAGTGCTTTCTCCCACAGCGCCACACCAGGACTGTACTTTGTTGTATACATATAGCTTAATTTATTCAACCATTGTGTGTGCATACCTTAGTTTATTCAAACATTGTACATATACTTTAGTTTATTATGAATGCACATTTTGACTGTTTTCCACTATAACAAATAATGCCACAGCAAATAACATTGTGAATAAAGGTGGTATTTGGCCGTCAAATGGTAAATACATATATATCAAACCCAAGATATGAGGGCCATCTGGCTGCCACATCTATCACCCCTTGCTAATCTCAATGGATAGGCATGTGTCCCCCTCCTCCCTCATTGCTCCATGTCTGTCCCTCTTGAAGCTGCACACTCAGTTGAAGAAGACAACTTTCCCTAGTAAAGGAGTACTGTCCTTTGATCAAGGATATACCAGTAGCTGTGCTTCCATGCTAGAACCTGCAAACACATTCTCAAGACCCACGTGTACAAAAGCCAAACCCACTACTATCTTGTCATACTGACTCATGTTGCTGTTATTGTCAGGTGCTGTCTAGTCAGTAACAGCTAATTGCTAACTAATGCACAACAGAAGGAAAAACACTGGCTGGTCCTGTGCCAACATTACAATCGTTGCTATGCTTGAGCCCATTGCTATTACCACCATGCCAATCTATCTTGTTGGGAGTCTTCCTCTTTTTCGCTGACCCTCTCCTTTACCAAGCATGAGCATGATGTCCTTCTCCAGGTTCCAACTCATACTGACCCTATATAGATTTTCCAATATTTTAAATCCTTACAGGAGCAGACAGCCTCATCTTTCTTTCCAGGAGCGATTGGTGAGTTTGAATTGCAGAGTTTGGGATTAGCAACCGGCAGGCTAACCAAGAGCCCCACCCAGTCACCCACCCATCTAGCAATTCCGACTTATAGGAACCCTGAATAGGGTTTTGGAGGCTTGAGGTTCTGGTATGGCCCTGTGGGTTAATGCACTGAGCTGCAAAATCGGTTTGAACTGCAAGGATGGCGGTTCAAGCTCATCATTGCTCCTTGGAAACCCTACACAGAGTTGCTATGGATCAGAATTGACTCAATGGCACATAACCTCCACAACAAATCTTTACTGGAGCAGAAAGCCTCATCTTTCTCCCTGGGAGAGCAACTGGTGGGTTTGAACTGCTTTGCTGTTAGAAGTCCAATGTTCATCCTACAGTGCCACCAGGGTTCCGGAAGTGCACATAAAGGTGTGTTATATCTTACCAAATTTCCCTCTGCAGGATTGTACCACTTAGAACTCCTACCAGCAATGACTAAGCAATGATATCACTCAGTTGGTGTCATCCCACCTCACCCACTCCCCATGCCCTCCATGAAACTCCTCCCCCAGTATGAGTGCCAGCAGGGATGGTCGCTGCAGATGGGCAGAGGATGCAGGTTGTTGGACATCCTGGCCCTGGGAACCCAGTGATGCGGGCCACAGCCAGGGTGCCCAGCATGCACCACTTTGGCATGGAGTAGGCTGAGGCTGGAGTCCCCCCATTACCCACATGCCCAACTCTGCTGGCGGAGCCCAGAAACTTAATCGTAGTGCGGTTCTGCACCTAATGGAGTATAGAGTCTGTGGGCGGCTTCTAACACCCCTCCCCTCCGCCCCCCCCACAAGGGGAGGGGCAACAGGAATTGCAGGCATCCCTTCTCATGGTCTTACTGACTCCGCTAGGGCTGTGCGGTGGAATCACTGCACAAAAACTTTGTAGACAATCTTTTGGTGTTCTCCCCTCTGACAGTGTTACCTGGGGCCATATGCCACGCCCCCTTGCAACCCTAGTGTCACCACTGTGAATAAAAGCAATGAATGAATGCTGGTTTCCCTGCCGCCAAGTCTAAAATGTGTGCTGCTAAAATTGGAATATTTGTCAATCTGGTAAATGAGAAATAAATCTCATACTAGTTTTAATTTGAATTGCTCATATATAATCAAGTTAAGCATCTTTTCTTATACTTACAAGTCATTCCTTTCAAATGATTATTTAAACCTCTCTCTTTCTTAGGAATTTCCTGCTTGCTATATTATGAGGGTGGTTGTGCGCCATGGGATCAGTTGTGACTCATAGTGACTCTGTAGGGTTTCCAAGGCTTATAAAGCCTCATCTTTCTCCCCATGGAGAGGCTGGTAGATTCGAACTTCTGACATTCTGTTTAGCAGCTAAACTCATAATCCACTACTCTACCAGGGTTCCTTGGCTAGTATTTAGGGCTCCTTTCCCTTTATACCTACATAACTGAAACAGTCTAGCTGGTTTCTTTACTGACAGTCTGTCTCCCTTTCAATTTTGTTGAACACACTTAACATAGTTACCAAATTAATCTTTTTACAATAACCCTTCAAAAGCACTCTCTTTTTATGTATTTTTATTATTTAAGGCCTTTACCAACAAGTGTGTGCAATTTGCTGCCTTTTTGGAAAAAAAAAAAAATCAAGCTGTAGACTTTTATTACAAATTAAAAAATGAGATTCTTTAAAATTTCAACTTGATCAGATAAAACTATTTAAAATTCTTTAAAGGTGTATTGAAAACAAGCGACCCAGACTTTTGAAAAAACATGTTTGTCATTACCAAAATGAGACGTCTTTAGGTAAAAATAATAAAAACCCCATGCTGCATAGGTCATTTAGATAGTTCTGCTTATCTGGTCAATGGGCAACAGAAAGCAAGCACCTGAGATCTTCAGCTCCGATGTTTTCTTCATTTCTTATTGCTGAAATTTCATTTTCATTTCTACTTGTTGAATAACTAAACCAGATGATGGTAGAGATGGTAAGCTGGCATTTACTCAGCCGAGTCTTGCTCAGCCTCGGGACTGGACAAAATCTCAACTGGTGGATCGGCTGCTTTTGTGTCTTTGCCATGTTGTGGTTTAGGGTTTTCTGGGCATCTGTGTCAGTAGTTGAAGTTGCTGTGGTACTTACTACACTGAGGTGGCTGCAGACCTTGGGTTTCCCTATCCTCTTCATTGCCATTCTTTCTAGGCTGTCTTTGGCAAAGAAGGCTCCTGTAAAATTGTGGTCTGTAACTCCCCCTCCCTACTCCCAGACATATTCTGACTCACTGGTCTACCTTGTTCTCCTGCACCCTGGTTGTCAGCACCCTTCTTCACTTCTTCCTGAACAAGAGGGTTGGAACACGGTGGTCGCTGCCCACAGAGCCTCCGCATATGATAAGGTGGGAACCATCGCCTGCCGTTGGGCCTGGCTTTATCCCTCGTTCTTTCCCCCACTCTCACTATTCTGGTGATTTTGCTGGTAACTGCGGGGAGGCCCCTATGACGTGGTGTCTATTATGGTTACGGTCTTCTGCATGTTTACTGCTTTGCACTGAAACTCCAGTAGGGTTGTGACATTTGCTACCTCTGCACCCTTTTCTCCTTCAACAACATCAAACTCCACAGTCTCTCCATCTCTCCTACACTGTGAAGGTAATTCCTGGCGTTATTCTTATTTATGGCAGTCTGGTGTACATCTTCCTTGGTGTCAGTCCTGTTGGTGAAACCCTATCCGTTCCTTACAATGACTATTTTATCGGTCCCAAAACCTTGGTTGCGATGACTTTCTTGTCCCCACCCGTAGACGCCGGTGGAGAGGGCCACCGCTTCCTGCGCCGCTGCCGGTGTTGCTGGGCTTGGTGTCGGCAGCGCTGAAGCTGGGGGCGGTGATGGTGACTGGAGCCGGCTATGTAAGGTAGCTGCAGCTCCTCCCCTGGTGTGATGGTCACTAGGCCCGTGGAAGTGGGGCTGCAATGGACTTTCTGGGGTCTGTTCTCAAAACACTCTCTTTTTAAAAGAACTTGCAATGATTCCCTTTTAGTCACAGAACAAACTCATTAATCTGAAGAGATCTTCTACAATTTGGTTTTGGACCACTTCTTCAAACGTCCTCTTTTGTTACATTCACTGATTCCTTCTGCAATACTGCGTTAGTGTCCTCACATCCGTGGCATATGTTCCTCCCTCCAAGTCTTTTTCCTGCCTGGTCCAAACCAAACGATGCTCCTTAATGTAGTTGTTGTTGGTTGCTGCAGAGGTGATTCTGTTATAGGCTACCCCATGCTTGTAGAATAGAACTGCTCCCTAGGGTTTCCTGGTGTGACACTGTAGGGTAAGCACTGGACCTCAAGGTCGGTGTGAACCTCAAGATCGGTGGTCAAAGACACTGTCCCTCTTTGGAACGAATCAGGCTACTTATCTCAAGGTCAGCAGTTCAAAACTACCAGCTGTTCTGTGGGAGAAAGATAAGGTATTCTGCTCCCGTAAAGATATACAGCCTCAGAAACCCTGTGCAGGGTCGCAATGGTCAGAATCGACTCGACAGCACTTAACAACAACAACAACAACATGAGTCTGAACCCACTCAACAGCATTTAAGAACAATGAAATAGGAATTCCATCAAGAGATCATCAGGCCTGTTTTCCACAGGATGGGTTTGAAGTAGCATCATTTAGCTAGTAGTCAGGTACAGCCCTGCTCTCACATCTATCTAAATTCCATGCAAACTTCAAGCCTCATCCCAAGTGTCCATCTTCTAGAAAGACTTCCATGATGACTTTAGTGCATGGGAATTCCCTGCTTTTTTGAATTCTGTGGGTGCATATATTTGTGTTCTTATTTGGGACTTAATTTATATTCTTTTATTTAATCTTGTGCATATTTTTTCCCCCAAGAATAGGGACTGTAGCCATTTTAGTAAGTAGCTATAATGGTCTTTCATTACTCACTTATGAGCAAGAGCACATTAATCTCTATTTTACTGATGAGGTAAGGAAGTAAAGAGACCTTATGCAATTTGATTAAAATGAGCCATTAACCAATAGTGATATATATATGGGTCCCAGATCTTAGGTTACTGTCAAGTCCTATATCCATTACTAAATTCTCTTTAAAAAAAGGCTTCAAAACATTTAAGTATAAATTACTTCACTTACTCCCCCCCTCAATTAGTGATAAAATACATTTTAGAACACTTAGATCTATCTTAGTTAAACTTTCCATTCAAGATACTGGTTGCAAAGACAAAGGCATCAAAGTCTCTTGAAACAAAATGGTATCTATATCAAATGCTGCTTGTTTACAGGCTGGTGGAGAAGAGAAATGTAACCTCATAATAAGAAAAGCTCCCATTTCATCCCAGTGTATCAAGTTCAATATTTTCTTCCAGACACAACAATCACTGTTTGGTTATGTATTTTGTTTTCTGGTCCTTTCCTGGCAATCTCTCCTTGGCATAACAAATAGCTAGCTCCACCCAGGAACGAGGCGAGATCCCAGTCTATCTGGTGCTTGGATTTTTCCTTATTAGGTATAAATGATAGATCTTAATTTATAGTGTGCTAAATATCTGGAAGACTCCTGGTGTCGCGCTGTAGGGTCAGCACTGGACTGTGAACCGCAAGGTCAGCAGTTCAAACTCACCAGTTGCTCCTCAGAAACCGTACAAAGGGTCACTGTAAGTCAGAACCAACTCTCGACAGCACTTAAAAACAACAAATATCTGGAAAGAAATGAAAAACAGAAAAATCTCCACTATTTCCAACAACTGTTTATTACTTAGTGTAGAAGCAATGTCTCACACTGTGATTGATTTTACCTTCTCTGCCTCCTCCGGGGATTGTCTAGGCCTGGTCCCAAGATAAAGCTACATGATTAAGGTAAAAGAAAGCTTAATTCTCACTAAAGGATGATGTCTCTTCTCACACGAAGAATCTCAAGAAAATCTACAGTGAATTATTTATATTTTATTAAAGTCATGACACATAATAAGGCATGTCTTCTTGAGACTACCTTTCTAATATTTTGTGAAAAAGAATTTATTTGTATATTGTATGATTTCTCTTCTCTTCCTCTTGGTCCGTGAACTAAGTTTGATGAAAGACAACATCATATTTAAATCTTTTAACATCCTAAGCCTTGCATATGTCTGCTTTGAGGTTTGGCAACTCTCAGATCAATTCAACACACTGTTCTATGTTTACATATTGTGCATTTATTTTATGTTGGCTAGTTTGCCATGTCTTCTGGAAGTAGAGTATACAAGTCACAGGGTTAAAATTATTTAAATCAAATATTAAATAATGTTTAATACTTAAAGATTATTAAAGCAGCAAGGAAATCCAACACACAAAACTACTATATAGGGATTTTATACATTAAGAAAAACATGAGAATTTAAAATGGAATATTCTAAAATTGTTCTTTGTTTATAACAATAGTATTTATAATTAATTTAAAATTCTGAAATTTGAAATTAACCACTGAGTCATATCTAGAATGCTCTAACCCCCCCTCTCTCATGATCCCACCATACTTCTGATCCCTGTCTTCTCTGACAGGTTGCCTTGTAAATGGTTCAGTTCCAGGTGTGCTTCTAACTGCCTTATCAGTAGTAGGATCACAGCCATAACCTTTGTGAAGTCAATGCCAAGATGAACACTCAGCACATACTTGACAATTAAAGTTTCTTAAAGGAGTGAATGAATTTAATATTTCAATTGTTGTAGTTGTTAAGTGCCAGTGAGTTGGTTCTGACTCATAGTGACCCTGTCTAGGGATTCCGAGGAGCAGCAGGTAGGTTTGAACTGCTGGCCTTGTGGTTCAAAACCGACCTTGCAGTCTAGTGCATTATCCTACAGCAGCACATCAGGACTCCACAAGTGATCTATATGCACGTTAGTGGTGGTGGTTGGTGGTAACTATGTGCCGTGGAGTCAGTTCTGACTCAAAGTGACCCTATACAGGGTTTCCGCGGCTGTGAATCTTTATGGGAGCAGAAAGTTTCATTTTGTTTCAGCAGAACCGCTGGTGGTTTCGAACTGCTGACCTTGAGATTAACAGCCCAACTCAAAACCACTACACTACCAGAGCTAGATTTTAGAAACACTAGTTAGCCAATTGCAGAGCTTCATGGAAGCTTGTTGAAGATAAATTAGTCCAATAATCTTTATTTTAGGTTGAGTCTCTTTTCGAAGCTATGCAGACCTAATTATTTTCTATATATTACTTAAGTTAACATTAAGATATTTCCCTAGTTTTCATTTTGTATCTAATTCAGATAGCTGTGTGTTGTGGGTTGTCTATACCACCCTCTCCATAGAAGATCCAGGTACAAAAGGAGAATCCACTGATTTCAATTAGAAAATTGTATTGAAGACTGACAGGTGCATGATGGGGATTTCAACTCCACCACCACACTGATTTCTTCTCTAAGGATTGCCTTGTTGTTGTTGTTGATAAGTACCGTGGAGTCACTTCCAACTCATAGTGACCCTGCACAGGATTTCCGAGGATGTAACTCTTTACGGGAACAGAAAGCCTCATCTTTCTTCCGCGGAACTGCTGGTAGTTTCGAACTGCTGACCTTGAGGTTGGCAGCCCAACTTGTAACTACTACGCTACCAGAGCTCCTTAGGATGTAAGATATACAGGGAATTTTATAAAACAAACCCTCGAATCTCCCTCCTGTACCAAGATTTTGTGTTTTAGACACCAAGTGAATTAGTGTCATTAGACATGCATTTGCCTGAGTTTATTTCTATCCCACCGTTGTTCATCTTCAAAGTGTCATGTTTGAAAGTAAGGAAAAGTTGAGGAGTCCCAATGACGTTGAAGCCTGGTTGCCCAAAGGCGTGCCCCTAAAATAGCTAACAAACAGATGTTATTGTCCTTTTCTAAATGCTAGTCTTATAAAGATAAGACACCTTTCCTTTGCCTCAGAGATGAGCATCTCATCACTACTTGCTTGGAGTAAGTATGCTTAACAAGTGGTGACACTGATGGTGACAAGTCATTGGCGAAATAGCCAAAGGATGGCAACAACCCAAATGTCCATTGACAGAACAATGTATACACAACATCTGATACATATATACAATTAAGTAGGATTCAACCCTAGGGAAAAATTAAGTCTTGATACATGCTACAACATGGATAAATGTTGGAAACATGCTGAGTGAAATAAAGCAGTCACAAAAAGACAAATATTGTATGATCCCACTTATATGAAATATCTAGAATAGCTAAGTGTGGACAGACCAAATGAGTCCTGGTGTGGCACTGAAGGATAAAGCACTGAACCGCAAGATTGGTTTAAATCACAAGGTTGGTGGTTCAGACTCACCAGGAGCACCTCAGAAACTCTACAGGGTCAGTATGAGTCAGAACTGACTCAACAGCATTTAACAATAAAGGATGGGATGGAGGAAGGGGTATTCATTGCTTGCTGTTAAGTTGTTAAGTGCAGTCAAGTCAGTTCCAACTCATAGTGACCCTATATAGGGTTTCCAAAGAGGGGCTGGTGAGCTTGAACTGCCAATCTTGTGGTTCAAACTACCCTTGCAGTCCAGCGCATTAACCTACAGTGCCACACCAGGACTCTATTCATTGCTTAGGGGACACTAAACTTTTGTTAAGAGATGGAAATATTTGGAAATGGATCATTGTGGTGGTCGCACAATGTGATGAACACAATTAATGTCACTGAGCTGTACATTCGCAGAATGATGAATGGCAAATGTTATGTTACATGTATGTTGTTGTTGTTAAGTGCCATCAAATAGTTACCAAAAAAAAAGTCCTTGAAGCAACAGTGAAGACAGGATATGGATGTATGCAAAAGGACACAGCTGTTCCTGCTCTTTAAGCAACACAGGGAAATGACATACCCAAGCTGCAGCCTAGACACCCTTCTTCACAAGGTACACATTCCTCATAGTCTGGGTCTTGGAATTCACCTACAGAAAGAGAGGTACGAAAAAAATAACCAACTTTCACTGGGTGGGGAACATTAATTGCTACAACAATCTGTTAGTGTGTAACTCAATTTCAAGCAAATCATAGTGCAATTAAAAAACCAGAAAAAAATCCTTGAACATATACATGAGTGCCACCTACTTTTTGTCTTCTTCCATTAATTCAATAGATTGATTCAGTTTGATGGTTTTCAAATAGAACACTTTGGACTATATGTTGTACAGAAAGATTTAAAGTCAAGCTGGTAGATATTATTTACTGTGGTACTGTATGATAAAGCACTGGACCACAAGGTCAGTTTGAACCACAAGGTTGATGGTTCAAACTTACCAGCTGATCCTTGGAAACCATATACAGGATTGCTATGAGTTGGAACTGACTTGACAGCACTTTACAACAACTGGAAAAATAGAGTAGGAGAAGAAAGCCTCATCTTTCTCCCACAAAGCAGCTGGTCCAGGGTTCTAGAGCCACCACACTCCCCTCTTACACCCCGGTGATGGTTGTGAGCTACCCAGCCAGCTCCAAATCATAACGACCCTGTATAGGCTTTCCGAGGTTATAAATCTGTACAGGAGGAGAAAGCTGCAGCTTTCCCCCATGGGATGGCTTGCAGATTTGAACTGCTGACCTTGTGGTTAGCAGCTCAACTCATAACCAGGAATCCTTTCCTTCAGCACTCAAACAGGAATTATTATTATATAGGCCTCAGCGACAGTCTACAGCAATCTTACGTGGAGGTGAGCATAAGCTCTAACTGTTGATTTTTATATGGTAAAGTATTGTGCAATACTTTCAATAACCTCATATGCATGTGAAAGTTGGACAGGGAATAAGGAAGACCATAGAAGAATTGATGAATTTGAGTTATGGTGTTGGAGGAGAATATTGAAAGTACCATGGACTGCCAAAAGAACCAATAGATCTGTGTTGAAAGAAGTGCAGCCACAGTGCTCCTTGGAGGTCAGGATGGCCAGACTTCATCTCCCATACTTTGGACATATGGTCAGGAGGGACCAGTCACTGGAGAAAGATATGATGTTTGGTAAAGTGGAGGGTCAGAGAAAAAGAGGAAGACCCCCAACAAAATGAATTGGCACAGTGGCTACAGCAATGGGCTCAGGCATAACAATGATTGTGAGGTTGGCCTAGGAAGGGGAGGTGTTTTGTTCTGTTGTGCATAGGGTCGCTATGAGCCAGTGCTGACTCACTGGCACCTAACAACAATTGAGCAATAGCAGTAACACATACAACTCATAGAACATTTTATATAATGCTCACTTGCTTTTCATAGCAGTTCTGTATGATCTCTGTCTCAGAAATGAAGAAACTAAGATATGGAGGCCTTAGCATAATTGTATCTAGGGTCTTAGATCTGATCACTGAGAAGAAGAAAGCAGTTGAACTGGACTTCTGGGTTCTAATCTAATTTTTTTTCCACTGTATCCTGTTCAAGGGTTTAGTGGTGATAAGTGGCAGGAGTCTCATCCTCCATGACTGACACCAGGCTGCATAGCCACTACCCATCTGTCAATAGAGGCTCTCTGTTGCTATGATACTGACCATGTTTCAACAAAGCTTGCAGACAAAGATGGACTAAGAAGAAAATCCTGGTCATCTACTTCTAAAAAGCAGCCCAAGAAAACTCTACAAAGCACAACCATATTATCTGTGACCCATCATGGCAAAGGCACAGTTGTTGAGCATGGGTTGTCATGAGGTGGAGACCAACCTCATGGCAGTGAAAAGCAACATATCCTCCCCGCAACCCCCAGAACTTGGTTTGTGTCCAGGGCAAGCCAGAAGTAGGATGTGTGTGAGAAGACAGAGGTAGCTATCACTGTCCTTGTTTCACATATGCAGTGCCAAAATCAAGAAGATATTTCATGTCCAGAAACATCCAGGTAAACAGTACCTCACCCCGTCTCCTCACAAGGAGCCTTACCTAGTCCACACTCCAATTTCTGGCAGGTGTGGTTGCCGGGCACTAGGAAGTAGCCGTTGGTACATCTCTTGCAAATGTTTGGGCCCTGGCAAAGTGCACAGTGGTCTGGACAAGGCAGGCAAGTGTGCTCGGCTGCAGGGTAGTGACCCACTGGACAATGCTTGTGGCACTCCCCTTGAAACAAGACTCGCTGTTGGCCAAACTTATCTAAATGGTTAGGGGTGAAGCAAAGAGGGAAGAAAGACACAGTTAGCTAAGAAACTAATATAACATAAGCTATCATGTTACGTAGAGTCCTGGTGTGCCGCTGTAGGTTAATGCAATGAACTGCAAAGTCAGTTTGAACCTCAAGGTTGGTGGTTCAAGCTCACCAGCCACTCCTTGGGAACGCTATACAGGGTCTCTATGGTTTGCAACCAACTCAACAACACTTAACAACAACAAATTTTATTACATATTATAGTACTAGGTTAAGGTACCGGCCTACTAGAAGCACACAGAGTGCTAGTATTAATGGGATACCAAATTTAACATAGATCAAAAAATAATTTCACTAAAATAGCAAAACAAAATATCAGGTGTGGCACTGTAGGAGAAAGCACTGGACTGCAAGGTCAGTTTGAACCACAAAGTTGGTAATTCAAACCCACCAGCCATTCCTTGGAAACCATATACAGGGTTGCTATGAGTCGCAACCAATTCAATGGCACTTAACAACCACAAATAAGTTTATATAGATGCTTCCACACTATGCAGCATGGTGCAGTGAAATAAGTAGTTGTTAGGTGTCATGGAGTCGTTTTACAATCATTGTGACCCTTTGTAAAACAGAATTAAATATTGTCTGGTCATGCTTCATCCTCACAACTGTTGTTTATAAGCCACCAATCCATCTTATTAGGACTCTTCTGGTTAACTGACCCTCCAATTTTTCAAGCATGATGCCCTTTTCCACAGACTGATCCTTTCTGACAATATGTCCAAAATATATTAGATGAAGACTCCACATCCTCATTTCTAAGAAGCATTCAGGTTATACTTCTTCCCAAACAGATTTGCTTGTTCTTCTGGCAGTCCTTGGTATTTTCAACATCCATCACCAACACCATCATTCAAATGCATCAATTTTCCTTATTCCTTATTCCAGTTTTCCTAAGTCATTGTTTAGCTTTCACATGGCTTGGGTCAGTTACACCTTAGTCACAAAGTGACGTCTTTGCTCTTTCACATTTTAAAGAGATCTCTGCAGCAGGTTGGCATTGGGTAATTCTATTGCTACAGATCAATATTGTGGAGCATGCATTCCTGTCTGTTGGAACATGAGACCTCAGGAGAACCATTCTGAAAAGATCTTTTTTATCAGAGGACCCCAAATTCTCTATCTATCGTGGTCCATACAAAATTATCAACTTAAAAGTTAGCCTGCTCTATTTGGTCAAACATTTCATTAACTCACTCCTAATGTGATGGCTGGAACTGTGGCTGCCTTGACAGGGCCAGACCAAATAATTTCTTAGGTCTTACCAACTCGATGGCACTTAACAACAACAACAACAACAACACAGGCCCTGCAGGTAGGATGTTCCCCAACCCTGATTGATTGGATAAATAAGGAGGCTTAAAGAACAATGAGCCCAGCCAATACAGCAAGTCACTGTATTCTTTCCCATTTTTTCTGAAAAGGTAAAATACTCTCAATCTGTTGTCATTTTTGTAGGTTTTATTACAAGTAACAATAAAGAGAATTATGGTAAAAACTCTCTTTCACCAGTGAAACCATGTGAAGTGTTGATGGGTGCATACCAACAATCTCAGAGCCAGTGAGACAACTGGGGGTAGAGAAATGGTGAACACATCTTCCCCCATCAAAAGAACAGCCTCTTCCCATCTCCAGCCAAATATTTTGGGAAATACAGTCCCAATTCTGCCAGATCTCCCAAGTTTTCAAAAAAAATAAAATATCCATATTTTTATTTGAAATTTCCCAATTTTAAAATTTGGTTCAAATTTTTTAAAGCACTGTGTTGGCCAAACGTGGTGTGAGTCTGGCTCAAAGTCTGTCATCTGGCCATATGAGGTCATAGAGGAAAGGCGAGCGTATGAGGTTAGGCTGGAGAGGAGTCAGGGGTCAAACGTCAGAAGACCTTTGAGATGAAGGAATGTAAATCCAGTGAGAGTAGAAAACTTTTAAATGGGCTAAAGCTGGGACACAAAAGCTCATATGTGTGCTCTGGCAACCTGTAAAAACCACAGTTGAGAAGTGAGACGTTGTGACAAAGTCTCTATCACAGTATTTCTTATCTCTTGACTTTTCACTTTTAATGCACATCGTAGCTTTACTGTTTCTACTCAGTTTTAACTTAGTATTTGCACAGCCTTTCCTTCTGCTTTTAGGAAAAGACATGACTTTTCTCTCAGATCCTCAGGGGCAGTGAGTCTGTGTTTACAGTAACGTCAATGAAGTTTTTCATGTTCTGATAACAAACAGACACCCCAAAGGTGTACTATTCTCTTTAATAAATAGCTGTCTATCTTTCACGCCTCAACCCCAGAGACAAAGATTCTGAGTCATACTAAATAATGGCCTAAGACAGAAGACAGTTTTGAGGCAGGGAAGAATAAACAAGTGACCAGACTCTCACTGTGACTTTTTGTTTATGGTACATATATTTATGATGTCACTGTTGTTAAGTGTCATTGAGTTGGTTCCGACTCATAGAGATCCTGTGTAGAGTTTTCAAGGACAGACTGGTGGGTTTGAACTGCTGACCTTGTGGTTAGCAATTGACAATTCAACATTTTATACATACACAAGTCAGTGATTACATTAATCATCTGCAATGTGATAGTTAACTTTGCTAGGCTATGTTGCTCAATTCTTTAGTCAAACACTACTGTAGGTTCTGTTATGATGAAGTGGATATATGTGATCGACTAATTGGACTTAAGTTAGGCAGATTACCCCCTGTAATGTAGATGGGCCTCATCCAATCACTTTATGACTTTAAGAGCAAAAAGGGAGTTTCCTTAGAGTATGCTCTGCATCCAGACTAGGAATAAATATTCTTCCAGAACTCTCTCTTCAGTCTTCCTGTCTGTTCTGCAGATATGGGGACACAAGCCTGCAGAAATTCTAGACTGATGCTTGACTTACAGGTTTGGGACTTACCAGCTACCACAATTGTGTAAACCAAGTCTTTAAAATCTCTCTCCCTATATATACATAAGTGTATATATATATGTGACGGTGCTTGTGTATGTTTACATATATATAGTGGTGGTGGTTATGTGCTATGGAGTCAGTTCCGATTCATAGCGACCCTGTACAGGGTTTCTGAGATTGTCAGTCTTTATAGGAGCAGAAAGCCTCATCTTTCTCCTGTGGAATGGATGGTAGTTTTGAACCAGAGCTCCAAATATATACACATATATATGTGTGTGCATTTGCACATTCTATATCTGTCAATTTATGTACAACTCACTGAGTGTTATGTGAGTGTATATATATATATATATATATATATATATATCATTATTATTAAGTGCAGTCAAGTTGATTCCAACCCATAGCGACCCTGTATAGGGTTTCCAAGGAGCAGCTGGTGAGCTTGAACCACCGAGCTTGTAGTTCAAATGGCTTTGCAGTCTGATGCATTAACCCACAGTGCCGCACCAGGGACTCTCTCTCTCTCTATATATATATGTTGTTGTTACTAAGTGCCGTCAAGTTGATTCCAACTCATAGCGTCCCAGTATAAGGTTTCCAAGAAGTGACTGGTGAGTTTGAACCACCAATCTTGTGATCCAAACTGACCTTTCAGTCCTGTGGTAATCCTACAGCACCATACTAAATATATATGCTCTCACATATATAGAGACACCATCCATCTGTCAGTTTGTCATACTGTGGTGCTTTGTATGTTTCTGTGATTCTGGAAGCTATGGCACTGGTATTTTAATTACCAGCAGAGACAGATTTCAGTTGAGCTTCCAAACTAAGAGAGATTAGAAAGAAGGAAAGACAGACCACTTCTGAATGTTTAGCCACTAAAAATCTTATGAATAGCAGAGGAACACTGTTGGATATGGTGCCACAAGTTGAAAGTATCAGAAATAGCTGCAGAATATGGTTGATGAGCCCGCCATGTTGGAAAACACTCAAAATACCACCGAGGAAGAGCTGCTTTCTAAAAGTATAATTGTCCATAATGCATGAATGGAGCAAACCTTTCTAGACATTAATTTTATGGTGGGGCACAGCTCAAAATGAGAAGAAACAGCTGTAATCATCCATTAATAATCAGAACATGGCATGTATGAAATATGAATCTAGAAAAATTATAAATTATAAAAATGTAATGCATTTTTTAGGATATAGCGATAGATATCTTAGACATTAGTGAGCTGAAATGGATTGCTACTGGCCATTTTGAATCAATCATATGGGTTACTATGCCAGAAGCAACAAATTCAAAGGAATTTACTCATCAAAAGAACATGTCAAGATCTATCTTGAAGTACAACACTGCCTGTGATAGGATAATATCCATATGTTTACAAGGAAGAACAGCTAACACCATTATTATTCAAATTTACTCACCAACCATTAAAGCCAGGATGAAACTGAGAACTTCTACCAGCTTCTTCAGTCTGGACTTGAGCAAATATGCAATTAAGATACATTGATAAATACTGGTGATTGGAAAGCAAAGGTTGGAAATAAATAGGAAGTATCAGTAGTTGGAAAATATGGCCTTGGTGATAAAAAATGATGCTGGGGATTGCATGATAGAATTCTGCAGGTCCAATGGCATTCATTGCAAATACCTTTTTTAAAATAACATAAAAGACAACTATACACATGGAACTCACCAGATGGAATACATAGGAATTAATTTGACTACATTTGTAGGAAAACAAAGTGGAGAAGTTCTATATCATCAGCCAAAACAAGACCAGGTACAGACTGTGGAACAGACCATCAATTATCATATCCAAGCTAAGAGGCTCTGGTAGCATAGTGGTTACGAATTAGGCTGCGAACCTTAAGGTCAGCAGTTCGAAACTACCAGCTATTCCACAGGAGAAAGATGAGGCTTTCTGTTCCCATAAAGATTTACAGCCTCGGAAACCTGCACAGGGTCGCTTTGAGTCAGAACCGACTTGACAGCACTTAACAACAACAACAACAACAAGCTCAGGTTGAAGATGAAAAAAATTAAAATGAATCTGCAAGAACCAAAACATGCTCTTGACTAGATAGTAACTGAATTTAAAGACCATCTCAAACACTTGGTACATTAGCCATTAATGACCAAAGACCAAAAGAGTTGTGGGATGACATAAAGAATATTATACAGGAAGAAAGCGATAGGCCATTTTAAAAGAAAGAAAAGGCCAAGATGGATGTCAGAAGAGACACTGAATATTGCTCTTGATCATAGAGAAGCTAAAGTGAATAGATGAAAAGAGAAAACAAAAGAGCTGAACAGAGAATTTCAAAGGGTAGCTCAATAAGATAAAGTCAAGTATTATAATGGCATGTGCAAAGACCTGGAGTTAGAAAATCAAAAGGGAAAAACATGCTCAGCATTTCTCAAACGGAAAGAATAGAAGAAAAAAACTTGCAATATTGAAGGATAAGCACTGGATTGCAAGCTTGGTTTGAACCACAAGGCTGGAAATTCAAACCTAACAGTCACTCCTCAGAAACCCTGAGAGGTAGCATATGATCAACAACGGATGGTACTGAAGGGAGAAATCAAAGTGGCACTGAAGGCGCTGGTGAAAACAAGTCTCCAGTAATGGACGGAATACAAATTGAAATGTTTCAACAAACTGATGCAGCACGAGAGGTGTTCACTTATCTGTGTCAAGAAACTTGGAAGACAGCTACCTGGACAATCAATTAGAAAAGATCCATATTTGTGCCCATTCTAAAGAGAGGTGATCCAACCAAATGTGGAAATCATAGAACAATATTAATATCACATGCAAGTAAAATTTTGC
This sequence comes from Chrysochloris asiatica, assembly GCF_000296735.1. Classification (NCBI taxonomy): domain Eukaryota; kingdom Metazoa; phylum Chordata; class Mammalia; order Afrosoricida; family Chrysochloridae; genus Chrysochloris; species Chrysochloris asiatica. The sequence continues at coordinate 23,184,886 of NW_006408532.1, read as the reverse complement.
TGAAGATAATTTTTAAATGATTGCAACAATACATCCACAAGGAACACCAAAACTTCAAGCTGGATTCAGAAGAGGATGTGGAACTAAGGAGATCATTGCTAACATCAGATGGATCTTGGCTTAAAGTAGAGAACAGCAGAAAGATGTTTACTTGTTAAAGAGCAAAGATATCAGTTTGAGGACTAAGGTGCACCTGACCCAAAGCATGGTATTTTAAATCAATTCATGTGTGAAAGTTGGAAAATGAATAAGGAAGACTGGAAAAGAATCGATGCATTGGAATTATGGTATTGGTGAATATCACATATTTTGGTATTGGTTATGAGTATCATGAACTGCCAGAAGAGCAAACAAATCTGTGTTAGATGTACGGCAAAGAATGTTCCTTAGAAGCCAGCATGGTGAGACTTAAACTCTCACACTTTGGACATGTTATCAGGAGGAACCAGTTCTGGAGAAGGACATCATGCTTGGTAAAATAGAGGGTCAGTGAAAAAGAAGAACATCCCCAGTGAGGTGGACTGACACATTGGCAACAACAATGGACTCAAATTTAACAATTGTGAGGGGGACGCTGGACCCAGCAGTGTTTTGTTCTGCTGTGCACAGAGTCACGGAGTCAGAACAGGCTAGACAGCACATATACAGATATGTGTAGTTGTTAACTGGTGTTGAGTTGTATTCGATTCATAGCTACCCCATATAAGGTTTCTGAGAAGTGGCTGGTGGGCTTGAACCGCCAACCTTACTATTACCAGTCCAATGCTTATCCTACAGTGCCACAACAGGACTCCGTATATGGATATTGTTGTTTTGTTATGTGCTGTAGAGTCAGTTCTGACTCATGGCAACCCTGTCTAGGGTTTCTGAGGAGTGACTGGTGGGTTTGAACCACTGACCTTGAGGTTCAAACTGACTTTGAGGTCCAGTGCATTATCCTGCAGTGCCACACCAGGACTGCATGTGCGGGTATGGTGTTGTTGCTGTTGTTAAGTGCCATCGAGTCGACTCTAACTCAGAGCAACCCCATATAGTGTTTTCGAAGAGCAGTTGGTAGGTTTATAGAATGTACAAATATACATGTATTGTAAAACGTCTATCAGTTTATATACAACTCATTGACTCTGCTTTCCTAGAGAACAACACTCACCTAATCCACAGGAGGTGCAATTGGAAGACTCAATTCCTTGGCATTCTTGGCAGGTGTGGTGACATGAATGGCATTCGTTCTTAAATTCAAATTTCCGTGAAGGACAATTTAAGACACAGCGACCATTGTCAAAAATCCTAAAACCATGCAGAGAAGAAAAATAAACTTAAGTCAAGTTAGTAAAGGTGCCTTTCTGGAATGGCCCTAAGTATCAGAACATATTGTGTTCATGTTTCACGGACAGATTTGGCTTTCTTGTTCCAGAAACAAGGGGATGCCTGGGACTCATCATTGGTAGAGCATGTGGAATATTAATCACACACCCATCCCTGGTCTGAGGTTTGGACAACAGACATGCTAGAGACTGGCTTGGTGATCAGAAGATGTAATCCATGATTTTGGTTCCAAACAAGTTGATGGTTGCCCACAGGGATTAACCCATGTTGTAGGCTTCCTCCAGCACAGGCAACAGTGAGATGGAGACTTCTGAATTTTCAATACACTAAACAGGCCTCTTGAATGCACAGACCTTGGAGAAAATATTCTTCCTCTAGTTATCAGTATGTCCATACTTAGCTAGGAAACTATCAGCTCCCAAAAGGAAGAACAAAACACAGTTCGGTAGTTTAGGTAGTGTTGTTAAGTGCCGCCCAATTGGTTCCAACTCATAGTGACCCTGCCTTGCAGTTCAAACTGGCCTTAAGGTCCTGTGATTTCAAGGGTCATTTTTTTTTTTTTTTTCCAAAGAATCAATGCACTTTAGTTATGGTATTAGCAAAGAATACTGAAAGTACCATGGACCGCCTGCAGAACAAACAAGTCTGTCTGGAAGAAGTACAGCCAGAAAGCTCCTTGGAACAAGGATGGCAAAACTTCATCTCTTGTATTTTTTTTTTTTTTTTTAAGTTTTTATTGTGAATTGAATGATAGTTTACCTGGGAGAACATTGGGTTTACAGTCATCCTATTGTATTTTATTTCATTGCAATGATTACAATCCCCTCCATGCATCATCAGTCAACAGTATTTGCTTCTACTTTCTCTGTTTTTTGTTTTGTTTTGTTTTTGTTGTTGTTGTTGTGGGGGATTGTCTTTGGGAGATATACGCAGAAACACTCAGGAATATATAATAATTTAAACAACTAAAGGAAACATTCTGCAAGCCTGCCTCCTGGCTGCCAGCACACAGCCTTTCTCTTTCTATGCATCTAGAGTCCTCAACTGCTCCCTTTCTCCATGTCCTCATCTCTGCCTCCATCTCTTGTGTCACTGCTTCTCTGGATAGGGTCCTACATTCCACTTGTGCTCTTCTCCCTTGATGGTCCTAGGGTCCTCTGTTTCTGGATTGTAAGATTAACTACTTCTCCATTTTTCTTAGAAAACTTCTACCTTTTTACAGTTGTGACAGTCGCAATCAGTCATGATAGCAATTATTCACTATTGAATCATAAGAATCTTATCCCCATCACTTTTCACCAGATCCACCTAGACAGGATGAAAACTATTCAGTGGGAACTCTATTTTTCCCTGCACACTCTTAAACTAAATTCCCTACTGAAAACTTGTAAGCCAGTCACTTCGTGCCTTTATCACCCCTTCATTAGGAAGCCAATGTCTAAGTTGCCTGTCACTATCTACCCTGTATAAAGAGCTCTGATAGTGTAGTGGTTACGAATCATGCTGCTAATCTCACCGTCAGCAGTTTGGAACTACCAGCTGTTCTGTGGGAGAAAGATGAGGCTTTCTGCTCCCATAAAGATTTATAGCCGCTATGAGCTGGAACCGACTCCACAGCACATAACAACAACAACAATCTACCCTGTATACAATAGGGAAAGGATTGATACTTGATTTGAAGACTCCTTCCCTCTCTGTTGGTATTTTGAGCTACTACATCCAAGAGTGTAGGTCAAGTTCATCAAATTGTAGCAATTTATCCTTGTTTCCTTTATCAAAAAAATTTTTTTAAATACTCTAGTCAAGTTCTGATTATCAAGCCATTGAGGCTATAGGTCAAATGGGTACTATCTTCAAGTTTGGTTGTTCTTGTGCGTCTCTCCTCACTTCATATCAGCTGGATGCTTCACTCTCAGCTCTAGCCCTCTGTGGCTATGTAAGACATCTATTTTGTCTTCTGCTGTTTGTGCGTGTTTTAGTTATGTTTGATAATGTATTTATTACATGCATCAGAGCCCCTAAGTCTCTCCTCGTTTGTGGAGCTACTTCAGGGTTTTGATGTTAAACCCTATGAAGCAACTATTCTCTATTTGGAGTCCTGGCATAGTGCTGTAGGACAAACACTGGACTGTAAGGTCAGTTTGAACTGCAAGATGGATGATTCAGATTCGCCAGCTACTCCTTGGAAAGCCTCTACCTGGTTGCTATGAGTTGAACTGACTCGATGGCACTAAACAATAACAATGACAAGTTTGTCTCTACTTTCTCACTTATGCTCTTTCTCTCTGTCTCTTTTTTTTTTTTTTTTTTTTTGTAGTAGTAGCAGTAATTGTTGTCTTTGTATGGGTCTTTTGTTTCATTGGTTACATTTATTCCCAAGTATTTCATCTTTTGGATGGCTATTGTAGATGGTATTTTTTCCCTGATTTTCTTCAGTTTTCTTTGTTAGTGTAAAGGAATCCAACTGATTGTTGTATGTTGATCTTGTATCCTGCCACTTTGGTGAGTATTTCAATTAGTTCCAGTGATTTTCTTGCTGAGTTTTTGGGATTCTCTATGTACAGGATCATATTGTCTGCAAATAAACATAGTTTTACTTCTTATTTGCCATTTTCGGTGCCATTTATTTCCCATTCTTGACTTATTACTCTGACTAGGACTTCCAAGATCATATTAAGTAGGAGTGTGGTAAAGATTCCTATTGACAAGGGGGATGTTTTCAGTGTCTGTTGAGAATAATGTTGGTTATTGGTTTTAAGCATACATTTTATGTATATAGGAGTCATGGCAGCATAGTGGGTTACTTGTTGGGTTTCTAACCACAAGGTCAGCAGTTTGAGCCCACCAGTCACCCCACATGAGTGCTTCTATAAAGATTTATAGCCTCAGAAGCCTTACACAGGACCACTGTGAGTTGGAACCAACTCAATGGCATATATATAAGACTTACCTGGGATCTGGGTGGGCTAAAAAGAAGGAACAAGCTCCTTTCACACTCTAATCTCTGTAGTCAGATGAGAAATTTCATGAAAGGTCAGATGTAGGCTTCCAGCAACTTGTTCTCAGAGTAGCATTTGCTTGTCTAAACCCCTCTGTTTCTGTAGCTAGAGGCAACCCTTAATAGTGGGCATTTACATTCTGGGTGTCTCAGTTCCTAGCACAGCTGCAACATAAATGCTACAAAGTGGATGGCTTTAAAGAACAGAAATGTATTTGCTCGTAGTTCTAGAGACGAAAAGTCTGAATTAGGACAACGATCATGTCAATTCTTCCTTGTGGATAACCCTGGTGTTTCTTGGTTCCTTGACCATTCTCAGATGGCTTCTACCCTTCTCATATGTCCTTGCTTCTATGTCTAATCTGCTTTTATATCGTTCAGAAGTGATCAGGGCTAGGACACATACTATACTGACAAGGTCTCGATTACATCCACAAGTATATTGTTGTTGCTAAGTGCTGTTGAGTCAGTTCTGACCCATAGCAACGCTGTATAGGGTTTTCAAGGAACAGCTGGTGAGCTTGAACTGCCAACCTTGTGGTTCAAAGCAGCTTTGCGGTCCAGTGCATTAACTCACAGTGCCACACTAGGACTGCTCCACAAATATAGGGGTTAGGATTCCAGCACATGTTTTAGGGGGACACAAGTCAATCCAAAATACCACACTTGGAGGAAATTGGACAAGGGGAGGGCAAGGCACCCTGAACAATGTGTGGCTTGTTGTCTTCCATCTGGCTCCCATACCCTAAAAGTCTGTATATTTTGCATCTGTTTAGAAATAGTGAGATTTAAGACAGCAACAGAAGGTCACCTCTGTTCTTGGATTCTCAGCCCCTTGCAATCTGGTCACAGTGCCCAGCATCACTGGAGAGAACAATCGTTTTGGCCAACTACAGAGCGTGGTGTCCCAGCCCTAAACAGACACTCATACACATCTGGTTGTCCATGTCAAAACAGAACTCAGCCAGAGTTTAGCAGATGGCACTAATGCCAATGATGACTATCTTGTTCCCAGCCTGGCTCTGAGCTAGAAGATTTTTCAAGGCATAATCTGGAGTCATAGTAGATAAGCACTCGAAGTCGGTTTGAACCACAAGATCGGTGGTTCAAACTCACCAGTCACTCCTCGAAAAACTTATACAGGGCCACTGTGGGTCAGAACAAAGTCAATGGCACTTAACAACAGTTCTTTTTCTTCTTTTTTTAAAATGCTACCTATTAAAAAAATTGCATGAGAAGTTTCTAAAGTTATTAAGCAAGTAAGCTACCTCATGAGTTTAGCTTGAAAAGAGAAGAATGGGGCATATTTTTGGGGGGACTCATTTTCTTGCTAAATTCCAATGGAGGAACGATGTAAAAGGCAACATCATTTAATGCTTTATTCAAAGAAATGAGAGATTGGTTTAAGGGAAAAAATCATTTCCCTCAGGAGAGGAGATTTAATACTTTAATTGGAATCATTAAAGACTATGCAGAAACAGAGGGGGAAGCAGACAGTGTTATACTTTTTTACTTTAGTGTTTCATTGTAAGAAAGTGTCAAACCCTTAAGTGTGCCTTAAACCAGCTCCCTCTACCTCTTCCTAAAGATGAACATGGCAGCACCCCACTTTTGTGAGAACATCGTTCTTTCTAAAGATGGGGAGATGAGCAAAATAGGCATGCATAAATGCTAGTACTGACTTACATTCTTCACCCTGTACCCTTTTCCTCCTCAGGTGAAATTACTGAGGAAGTACTACTTCAAATTGTTAGTTTTCCTCGACAGCAACAAATCTTCCCTAATGGAGAATTATAGATTCCTTGCTCTGGGCGCCATTCGGGTGCGTGAAAAAGTCCTTTCAAGCCATCTCAGGGACCACCTACCATCCTATTTATAAATTTATAAGCCCTCTACCCCCAGGTAGGAGTCCTGGTGTGGTGCTGTTGGTTAATACGCTGGACTGCAAAGTGGGTTTAAACCACAAGGTTAGCGGTCAACTTCACCAGCTGCTCCTCAGAAACCCTATACAGGGTCACTATGTGTCAGAACCGACTCTACGGCACTTAACAACAACTTCTACTACCCCCCAGGTAGCCTAACCTTTAGAGTGAAGAACTTGTCTCCACCAAGTCGCACTGAGTTTTGATGTTTTGTAGCCAAAAGACAGTGAGTAATAGTTCCAATGAAGTTCACCAAAAGGTAGGAAAAGGCAAAGTCCAGTGCTAATGAGCCAAGTAGAGCTGATATGCTCAACACTGGGAGTGACTATCCCAGAAGCCCTAAGGTGTGTGTGTCTGTGAGATAGAGAGAGCTGTGGACTGGAAGAGGAGCGCTGAAAGTCAGGGTTAAATGATCCTCTGCTGATTGTTGACTTGGCCTAATTAAATCCATCATGAAGGTACTTAATGTAATTTCTTGGTGTTTTAATGTTCTAACAGAATGTAAGTTGGCAAAAGTCTTTGTTTTCTGAATTCACTGAAGCAGATCAGATCAAATGCTTGAGGGTGGGTCAGGACAGAGGTAGCTTTTGTTGTTGTTAACTGCCCTCCATCAAGCAGTTCTGACTCATAAGGACCCTGTCTGGGGTTCTCGAGGAGTAGTTGGTAGGTTCGAAACACCCAACTTTTGGTTAGTAGTCCAATGCTTATCCTACAGTGCCACATCAGGACTGCTTTTAAATTGTAGACTCTGTAACTCCTTCAGGACTGTGTTGGGAAATTAGCCTGATTATCCAGGGTCATGGCATTACAGAGCTACCAATGAATGTTAAATCGCAAAGCTTCATTCAAATCTTCAGTTGTCTTTAAGGAGCTAAGTCCAAAGACTTAAAGAATTCTAAAGGGGTCACAATAGTCCAATTCCCTTGTATCTGGGTTCAGCATGAGTCAGGGACCAACTCAACAGCGAACCACAACAACAAACAGAAAACTACAACATACAGAGGACTTTTTGAAATTTGAACTTGCAAAATAACCTTGAGGGTTAAATTTATTTATTTTTCAATGTTTTATTATGCACAATTTTAAACATATGTAAAATTTGACATTAAAGGACAAGCCTTCCTCTTCCCCATGTATTCATCATTTAATTTCAAAAACAATCAACACATGGCCTATCTTACTTTATCTGTGTCTCCATCAATGTATCTTCTTCCATATTGTTTTGAAGTAATCCTTCAAAATGTTAACATCTTTCTCCCAGATAAAAATTCCTTTAGGGGTTACCTTTATTCTACCAGGCTTAGAGATATAAAAACTAACTGAAGAATAGATAGAAACTCAGTGAAAACAATTATCCTGATTGCACTCTGCATCCCTGCATCTCATATCCCTGTTCCAGATCTATCATCTGTCTCTCTCTGTCCTGAAGCATGTCCTATCTCTTAGACTTTAAATACACTTACCAAATACAACCTTCTTGTGTCCCACTATGAGGGTAGCTCTCCACACATGGTACCCTATGGCTGCTTGGGTACATGTTCAGTTATCTCTTTCTAGCTGCCTCTTGCATTTCCCGCTTGGGCAAGCCAGTCCTTTCCAAGGACAAATTCCATCCTTTCTTTCTCAGAAGGTGACACAAAAGCCAAAAAAATCCCAAACTCACTGTCATTGAGTCAAATCTGGCTCATAATGACTCTATATAGAATTTCTGAGGCTGTAAATCTTTACAGGAACAGAAGGCCTCCTCTTTCTCTCATGGGGTGAGTGGTGAGTTTGAATTGCCAATTTTGGGGTAACCAGAACTTATCCTCTAGGGCTCCTCAGAAGGCAATATTCATTACATGATTTTCTAATAAGATCCCTGAATGTCTTCATCTTATTTTTTCACTTCATGTAAGAATTTCTTTCTCTCTTTCTCTTTGTTAATTTCTCTTCTGCCTTTGAGGAAGCCATCTCTTCTTCTGGCCATTGTCAACTGCTCAGTAGGCACTATATCCCTCAGTTCACTTACCCTTACCTGCAAGAATACTTCCAATTGACCTCACATAAGAGGAAACACCAGCAGAGGATCTACAGTTGAGAGGAGAGAGAGGCTGGTGTATTTATCTATTTCTCCTTCAATGGGTCTATGATTGCATCCTTATCATTCCAGCTTTTATTATGCATTCCCTTCTCTTTTGTTCCAGCTTTCACTTCAGTCCTAGGGTGTCCCAGGTTTCCCCCTAAGTGAGTCATCATCTCTTGACTGCAATAACCTCTTTGAGGGCAGAGAGCATGTCTTAAAGAGCTTGTTGACCTGCATCTCATGCAGAGCTAAACCTACAGCAGGCGCTCAAGATCGTCTTGAATGGACTTGATTCTATTTAAGGGAAGTGTTGCATATTTTGTTGCCCTTTAATAAAAAGTTAACACAACTATCTTAAAAAGTTTCTTTCTTAGTCTTGGAAGTGGGTTTGCTCTGAGGTGACCCAACCACTTGCCTTGATGTCTCCTGGGCGAGCAACTTGCTTGTTCTTGTAGTAATCAGTCGGTCTGCCTATATTGTTTTGTATTTTTCCTGTTGGTCTTTCTTTCAATAAGTATCTTCTGTTCTTCTAGCCTCTCCAGGCTGCTCTGCTTGTCCTTTCAAGTGGAAATTTCCCACCTCTGCAGATTCTGGATGCTGTTCAGGATTCCATCTATAGTCTTATGTAATGCAGAGGCTTTGCAGGAAGCCTCCTTCATTGGGCATGTTGTAGCCCCATTTTAGGTATTCCAATCAGTTATAGGCAGAAGATGGACTTACAAGCTTTCTATGGTGATATTTCTGGCTACTCCTGTCTCTCCCCCTCAAGTATCTATTTTATAATGGTATGCAAGGGAAACCAAGATTCAAAAGACAGCTGAGCATCTTAACATTATTTCTCCCCCTGTGAGCTAAGCCCCACAACATTCAATAGACTCCTGTGAACCCAGCTGGAGACCTGGTTGGCCAGCAGTGTGGCAAGACCTGGGGACTCTTAGGCCCAGAGTCAGTGACATAGCCACAGAGGACTAGAGTGGAGAGTGAAGCATCCAGCTGATAAGAAGAGAGGGCATATGCATAAGAACACCCACACTTGACCTGGCCTCAATGACTGGATGATCAGAGCTCAACAAGAACAAGAAAGAAGAGGAAAAAAAGAGTAATCTGATACAATTTGATGAACTTGACCAACACCTATGGATGCAGTAGCTCAAAAGAGGTAACAAATCTTTACAGTGAGGCTCATTCCCACCCCCTCCATACACAGAGTAGACAGGGATGGGCAACTTGAACATTGGTTACCCAAAATGGGGGGACTACAAAGGCAAGAAGTGACTGGCTTACAAGCTTTCAAGAGAGAACCTAGATCCAGAGGGCATGGAGGAAAGTAGAATCTCCACTGAGTAGTATCCAATTTGTCTAGGCAGGGCTGATGAAAGGAGATGTGGATAGGTCTCTTGTGATACAATAGTGAATAATTGTTATCAGGACTGATTGTTAGGGTTGGAAATGTAAAGGTAGATGTTTTGTAGCAAGGATCAACTTTGCAGTGTAGGAGTGGAGGTCCCTGGGACCATCAAGGGGGAAGAGCGAAGAGCAGGTCCCTACCCAGAGAAGCAGTGATGCCAGAAAAGGAGGCAGAGATGATGACATGGAGAGATGGAGTGCCTGGGCACTCTAGACCCAGAAAGGGAGAGGGGCTGTGTGCTGACAACCGGAAGGGGTGGGGGGACAGGTTTGTAGGGTATACCCCTTGATTGGCTGATGATGCATAGAGAGGATTGTAACCACGGCAATGAAATGATATACGACAGGATGAATGTAAAGCTAATGTTCTCCCATATAAACTATCACATAATTCACAATAAAACATTTTTTTTTAAGTTTCTTTCTTTTGAATCCTTTCAGGGCAAATTCAAATAAGAAAAGAAGACAGATAGGTCTTGACCTGATACAAAGCTCTTTCTTAGATGTATCTGCAAGCAACTGATATCAAAGAAGACAAATGGTGGAAGAGAAACAGAATACTCTTTCTCCATGTCTCTTCCTTGATGTAAAGGAGATGAGTAGAAAATAGTCACTGGTGAATATGATATTTTAAAGAGAAGACTTAAAAAAAGAAAGAGAAAGAGAGAAGATTTTAAGAAGTCCTGATTCAAGATCCTTACAAATGTTTTACTTTCCTCACAAACTAAGAACCTGGGTTACCAAGCCAAGAAATGAAACTATTAAGATGACCCAACATTTGTACCTCAGGTTTTCTTATACCATGGGTATTAGTTTTGTTTTTAATTTTGTATGATTGACATGATGATGGAATTGCTACCTCACTTCTGGTGAACCAGGGACAATTGTGACTTCTGTGGTGTATACTGACTGATGGTGGCTGCCTTACTCAATAAATGCTAAAGTGCTTTTGTATTTCAGAAGATGTTCACACAAGCATTGCCATTTGAATGTTGGCATGGTGACGAGTTACAGGAGAAACAGGACCTCATTTTGAGAATGCTCACTGTATCTTATAGTTGTTGTTGTTAAGTGTCAGTTCTGATTCACAGCAACCCTGTATAGGGTTTCCAAGGAGTGGGGAGTGGGTTTGAATCACCGACCTTGTGGCCAGCAGTCCTGTGCTTACCCTACAGTGCCACACCAAAATTCCCTATCTTATAATATACCTTGAAATTACTTAAAACTCAATGTTTAAAGGTATAAATATCTTGGACACTCAGGCACCATTATTACAGTTAACATTCAGAATTCTCTAAGACTGCTCTTTGGTGTCTCTTTTATTTCCTCTTTTCTTCCTTCCTCACTTCTTTTATTTTTATTATTATTATTTTTTTAAATAAATGTTTTATTGTGAATTGTGTGATAGTCTACATGAGAGAACATTAGCTTTACATTCATTCTATCATCTATCATTTCATTGGCATAGTTACCATCCTGGACATGCATCCTCACCCAAACAAAGGGTGCACCCTGTAAGCCTGCACACACACCCCCTACCCCCACCAGAGTCCTCAGCCCCTTCCCGTCTTCTGATCCCGAGTCTCCAGCCACACCATCTCTTAATGTGGTCTTCTCTGCCTCCATCTCAGGCCTCACCGCTTCTCTGGGTAGGATCCCCCTCTCCACTTTTCTCCATTGATGGTCCTAGGGTCCTCTGCATCTAGACTGAAAAGTTAATCACTCCCCTCCTTGCTACAAAATGTCCACCTTTGGATTTCCAACCCTCACAATCAGGCCTGATAACAATTATTCACTATTGCATCATTCTTTTATGTTTTCCCCCATCTTTCCTTCCTTTCTTTTTCTGAGAAAGCTATTTGAAGAGCCAATCCCATAATATTGATTACACATTTTATCAAGTTCAAGAAAACAAGCATGTATTAAATTATCAGTATGTGTTAAGCCACGAGGGAAATAAAGGGACAAATGCAAACAGAGTTCCTGCTTTGAAGAGCAATGCAAACTAGAAGATAAACTGGCTAGAGTGACTATTGTATGAGACTGAGTGGAAGTTCAATGCAGAGGTGCTAAACTCTTGCCCCTGGAGCAGTCTGTGCTGGCCTGGGGAAGAGACCTCTGCTTCCTGAACTTTTGGCAGAGTAGTGACAAGGGTGTTCACTGAAACATTCAATCAGTCAACACACATAAAGTGGACCATTTGCTAAAATTATAACAGGCCTTCTCCCAGTATTAGAGCCCTTCATCCCTTTCTGTCAGAATTTTTTTTATCAGAAATTCCCAGAATATTAGCATAGATACCTGAGTTTTTCAGAGACTTGCTCTTCCCTCAGTCACTGAATTACCAAATGTTGTCTACTATTTTCTTAGCATTGTGCTAGAGATACCAAGATGAGTATCTCAAGGAGTTTACAGTCTGACAAAGAGACAGATTTGTAAATGTATCATGTCCTAAAATGCTACTGATATGCTTATGGAACCTTATACAGAGCACAAGGGGAACATGAGAGGGAAAGGTCCATTCTACTGGAAAAGGTTAGCAATGTCTTCATAGAGTAGTGCATCCAGGGAATGACTCCAGAAATATGGATAGAGATTAGACCAGCAGATGGAAATGATGGTTGAGGAATGGATAAACATATAGGGATGAGGCTACAAACATTTAAAGTAGCAAAGTCCCCATTTCCATCAACGAGTAAGGCCCTTTAGAGGCCAAGGAACTAACTCTTGTTAGGGGTATTGGACATCTTGGGAAAAGGTGCTGAAAGAGGCTGTGGGCAGATCAAGGAAAGTTTCTGTTTCATGGGAAGAACTTTAGGCCTGTGGGGTGTCCACAGGTGACATAGTAGTTTCCAGGGCTACCACAAAAGTACTTAAAATGACACAAATGTATGTTCTCAAGTTCAGGAGACCAGAAATATTAAATCAAGGAGCCAGCAAAATTGGATCTTTTTGGAGGCTGTGAGGGAGAAACCATCCTATGCCACATTCTTAGTTCTGGTGATTGCCAACAATCTGTGGCACTCCTTGGTTTGTAGGCACTTCCATCCAGTCTCTGCCTTCACACAGCCTTCTTTGTGTTTCTATGTCCTCTACTTTTCTAATAAGAACACTAGGCATTGGACTTAGGACCTAACCTAAATGCAGGATGATTTCACTCCAAGATCCTTAACTAATGGCATCTGCAAAGACTTATTTCCAAATACAGTCACATTCTGAGGCTCCAGGTGGACATGAATTTTGGTAGGACACTCTTCAACCTAATACAGGTAGTAAGACAACTCCTCTCTCCATCCTGCCCAGCAGTGACCCCATGTGCTCCCACCCACCAGGGCGTACTGAGAGCCACTCACCTCGGGACAGGGCAGCTAGTGCAGTCTTCCTGGGTTGGCCCCCAGCATTTGGCACATGAAGCGTCACAGATCTGACAGTCTCCATGTTCATCAATGTATTCTCCTGGGGAAGAAAATCTGGTTGTTTACTTCAGTTCTACATGGCAGCAAGGCAGCAGCTGTCAGTCTGAGAGCAGCCAGCTCCATCTGTGGTTGCTTGAACACAATGGAGGCGGCAGAGAGAAGAGACCCTAAATGCCTTCAGCTGCCAGGCTTAAATCTTGACCTTATAATAACAAATGCTCCTCTCCCGGGGGGCCCAGAAGTTGGAAACTTAAAAAGTTATGAGGCAATGACATACTTTTGGATCAAGTCAACATGTGTTAGAGATTTTATAAGTCAGGAGAGGCCAAGGGGGGCTTCCCATAGGACCCCTTCACTGAACTCCTACTACTTTTTCCATTAAAGGCGGAGGCCTCCTGGTCCATAGAGAACCCAGTTATAGTCTTGTTCAAGTCAAACAATAAGCAGGACCCACCCAGATCTTGTCCCACTAGCTTGGAGGAGAATTAGAGTTACTAGTTAAGAGTGGAAGTTGAATCTTGGCTGACATTTGGCAAATGTGAGCTACATGTCACCCTGAAAGAGTAACACTGAAGCGATAGCCAGCAGATTCTTATTTTAGTTGGAAATGTTTTTTTTTTTTTTTTTTTCAGAAGTAGAATCAAATATAAGGCCTTCCACAGAGGCAAGTCTAGCATCACTCATTTCTTGTGAACATTTAAGAAATTACTCTCATGGTGAAGGTGGTATAAAAAGGCCAACCTCACTGAAGTTTGGTAACCCAAAGATGGGTCTCTACTCACAAATGCAACCCTCTGCCTATACCATATGCCTCCTTCCCTTCATTTATCTTCAAAGAACTTGATGGGTGATTTCAATCTGATCCAAAGAGTTACTTTTTTCTAGTTTAGCAACTGATCATGTTCAGAAAGTAGAATTTCAGATTTCAGCAATTGCAGTCATCATTTCTACTCACTCCCACTCCTACTTCCATAGTGTTGAAAGTGTCTGAACATTGTCAATCTGAAATCCAATATGGTGATATAGCAAGATTTGCCCATGGTCTAATCAACAGCTTACTCAAACTTACTGCATGATGTATTGTGGTTGCATTGAGAAAAGTCCTGGAAATATCATGCCTATTGGGGGGTAGGAAGAAATTTGCCCCTCTTTCTCCATAGCTTTACTGAACTGAGACACTTGGGTAAGGTAAACTGTACATACAAAAAATTTCCACTTGCTACTACCAATGGACTGCCCAAAGAACAAAGTAATCTGTGTTGGAAGAAGTACAGAGCGAACGTTCCTTAGAAAGGAAGATGGCCAGACTTCATCTCTCATACTTCAGACACATTATCAGAAGGGACCAGTCCCTGGAGAAGAACATCATGCTTGGTAATATGGAGAGTCAGCGAGAAAGAAAACCCCCAGTAAAATGCATTGGCACAGTGACAGCAGCAATGGGCTCAAGAGAAGCAACAATTGTGAGTTTGGTGCAGGACTGGGCAGTGCTTCATTCTGTTGTGCATAGGGTCACTATGAATCAGTACCTATAGGATATCGCGTAACAACAACAACAACTACCAAACCACAAATATGACACTGCAGAGGCAGCTTGAGTTTTCCTTTATGTAGTAGAAATGCTTTCATGTAGATTTCTCCTATCAGCTTTGCTAATTGAAGGAGAAAAGTCCAGGTAGGAGCAATGCAAGCATCTACAAGTGACACAGTCTGCACATCCTGGATGCCGTGTTTCTTTATCTTCTAATTGTCACCAAGATGCCGTCTGGACCAGCAATCTGTGCACTACTTATACAAAACTGGAGTTGTTCACTCTATATAAGGGGTCATCCCAAAATGTCAGGTGGAGACTGAAATCTTGCCCATGCTTGTTCAATGAAGCCATATACTCTGGTGTTGGCTGCTTATAGCTGGAGTATCAGGAGCCTTTTACTAATTCTTGTGAAGGTGCTGCATGAAATAACAGCAGTCTTGGTGATCAGCAGTTTCAACCCTGAAACAAAGCTGGAATTTCTGTCTAGTAAGAGTAGTGATTTCAAATTGGGACTGTTTCATTAAAAGGGGCATCATACTTGCACAACTTTCTTTTATTTATTCATGTGTCCCTGAACCTCCTGTTTACTTGTCTTACTATCATCTCTCACAAGAGGCACAACCAACTGAGCAGTGAACTTAACAGGTCAGGGACCAGCAAGTTTCCAGGGCAGACTTGGGATGCAAGAAATTGATCCTGCCTACAAGGCCAGTGCAAATAATCTGTGTTTGCAGACTCAGAGAACGATGTATCTTTCGATACTCATGTACGCTGAATGGAACTGGAATTGGGGAGAATTATGGGTGGTGAGACTTCAAAACCCAAAGAAAGTGTAGTCTAAGAAAAGGTGGGATCACAGAAAGCACAGGTTATCCACTCATTCATTCCATGACTATTTGTTGACCATCTATGTGGCAGATACTGTGACAGCTAGAGATAAACAAAAGAAAAACCAGAGGCTCTGCTCTTGGGTTCTCAGAGGTTTGGAGTTTGCTATTGTTTTGTTGTTTTTGTCAATTTGCATAACATATGTATGTATATGTATGTATGTATGTATAAGACTCCTGGTGTGGCTCTGTGGGTTAATGGGTTGGACTGCAAAGTTGGTTTGAACTGCAAGGTTGGAGGTTCAAGCTCAGCAGCTGCTCCTTGGAAACCTTATACAGGGTCACTATGGGTCGGAACCAATTTGACAGCACTTAACAACAACAACAACATGTATATATATGCATACATATATATGTATGTATGCATAGATACTGCAAGGAAATTTTTGCTAAATATAATACTAAAATGGCTGCAACCATACATTGACAGAGAATTTCCAGAGATTCAAGCTGGATTCAAAAGAGAACGTGGAACGTAGGATATCATTGCTGATGTCAGATGGATCTTGGCTGAAAGCTAAAAACACCAGTGCTTTATTGATTATGCAAAAGTTTTCAATTGTGTGGATCATGACAAACTATGGACAACGTTGAGGAGAATGAGTAGTCCAGAACACTTCATTGTGCTCATGTGGAACTTGTACATAGACCAAGAGGCAGTTATTTGAACAGAACAAGGGAATACCAAATGGTTTAAAATTAGGAAAGGTCTGCACTAGGGTTGTATTCATTCACCATATTTATTCAATCTGTATACTGAGCAAATAATCCAAGAAGCTGAATTGTATGAAGAAAAACATGGCATCAGGATTAGAGGAAGACTTAATAACAACCTGCAATATGCAGATGATACAACCTTGCTTGCTGAAAGTGAAGAGGATTTGAAATACTTACTGATTAAGATAGAAGGCCACAGTCTTTGGTATGGGTTGCACCTCAGTGCAAAGAAGACAAATATTCTCACCACTGTACCAGTAAATAACGTCCATATAAATGGAGAAAAGATTGAAGTTGTCAAAGACTTCGTTTTGTTCAGGTCAACCATCAACACTCATGGAAGCAGCAGTAATCAGACAACGTATTGCATTAGGGAAATCTGCTGCACAAGACCTTTCTGAAGTGTTGAAGAGCAAAGATGTCAGCTTGAGGACTAAGGTGCGCCTGAACCAAACCGTAGTGTTTTCAATACCCTTACATGCATGTGAAAGTTGAACAGTGAATAAGGAACAACATAGAAGAATTGAAACATTTGAGTTATGGTGCTGGAGGAGAATATTGAAAGCACCATGGGATGTCAAAAGAATAAATCAATCTGTGTTGGAAGAAATACAACCAGAGTGCTCCTTGGAAGCCAGGATGACCAAACTTTGTCTCAGGCATATTATCAGGAGGGTATTATGTTTGTTAAGGTGAAGGTCAGGGAAAAAGAGGAAGCCCCCCCAATGAGATGGATTGGCACAGGGGCAGCAGCAATGGGCTTAAACATAGCAACGATTATGAGGTTGGAGCTGAATTGGGCAGTGTTTCATT
>NW_006408532.1:23158612-23167410 GCF_000296735.1 Chrysochloris asiatica | reverse complement strand
TTTTAAAGAGAGTTGTAGTTTAAATGCTGGCCAAAAGCCTTTTACTTTTCCATATCATCCAGATAAAAGACTTTGACCGAAGAACAAGGCAGTTTGCTGAACTCTAGAAAGACATAGAGTCAAAGACCATAGTTTTTGCTTGGCCTATGTGCTTATCGTGGTTATGAATCGGGCTGAGAACCGCAAGGTCAGCAATTTGAAACTATCAGCTGTTCCGCAGGAGAAAGATGAGGCGTTCTGCTCCCATAAAGATTTACAGCCTCGGAAACCCTGTACAGGATCTCTATGAGTCGGAACCGACTCCACGGCACGCAACAACAACAACGTGTGCTTATAGGACCAGAAACAGTGGTTTAGTTCATTCCAACTGTTGATATTCATCCGTTTCAATCCTTATGATGTAAGGATGGATTTTAAAGTAACTACACCTTGCTCTGTTAAATTAAATGCTACTTAGATGTTTCTAAGAGTTATACCAAATCCACACCCAAAGTCTCCTTTGTAATTACAGATGATGTGTGTCTAGGTCAGGCAGGGGCTATTCAGATGTGACTGTAATCATTCTAGACTCTCCTTTCTTGTTTGCTTCCTCATTAGTTTCCATACGCCAGTAGATGGCACTAGTACCTTGGCCTCAGATTGCCTTGATCTGCTCAAATATAGTGATCCTTGGCACTCAGAGTGACACCTTAGATAGAATCATCACTAGGAATTGCCCCACCTATGAGATTTCAAATGCCTGCTACAAATAAGTCTTCTTGTGTTCCACTAGGGCGGAGTACACCTCACCATATGTGGCACCTAATGATACGGACTACAGCTCAACATAAAGACAACACAAATACTCACAAGTAGATCAATAGACAACATCATGATAAATGGAGAAAATTTTGACATTCTCAAGGACTGAATTTTATTTGGATCCACAATCAGTGCCCATAAATGTAGCAGTCAAGAAATCAAATGACATTTGCCAATTTTTGCATCTGCTGCAAAAGATAAACAAAGATGTCACTTTGAGGTCTAAGGGTCACCTCACCCAAGCTATGATATTTTCAATAGTCTCATAGACATGTGAAAACAGAACAATGAATAAGGAAGACCAAAAAAAAAAAAAAAATTGTTGTTAAATGCCATCAAGTCAGTTATGACTGCACAGTGTTTCCAAGGTGCAGCTGGTGAGTTTGAACTGTCAACATTTGTAGTTAGTAGTCCATTGATGATCTTACAGAGCCACCTCAGGACTCTAAAAAAGAATTGGTGCCTTTAAATTAGGGTGTGGGCCAAGTGTATTGAATATGCCATAGACTGCCTGTAGAATGAACAAATCTGTGTTGGAAAAAGTATAATTAGAGTGTTCCTTAGAAGCAAGGAGGGTCAGACTTCATCTCATATACTTTGGACATGGTATCAGGAGGAACCAGCCCTTGGAAAAGCATGCATCACACTTGGTAAAGGAGAGGGATCAGCAAAAAAGAGGAAGACCATGAATGAAATGAATTGGCACAGTGACTGCAACAATGGGCTCAAAGCAATTATTTTGAGGATGGTGCAGGACTAGGCAGTGTTCTGGTGTACATTGGGCCAATCAGTATGAGTTGGAACTGACTCAACAACACCTAAGGACAACATCATGACTACTTTTGCTTCCTCTTGTAGTTTTCACTTGACTTAGGCCAATCTTTTCCACCTTTTCTTGTTTAGAAGGTGATATCACTTCCTAATTTGCTGATAACTAAAAATCAAACCAGTTGTTTTAGAGTTAATTCTGACTCAGAGTGAGCCCATGTGTTTTGGAGCAGAACTGTGTTCCATGGAGTTTTCAATGGCTCTGGACTTTGGAAAGTAGTTCCCCAGGAATTTGCTGATAGATATCTGAATTTCCCCAGCTCCCTTTTTTTCTCACTGCCAACATTCCTCGTTCTTTCTCCTTGACTATTTGCTTCTCTCCTATCTCTAGGGAAAGTATGCCTCTCCTCTTGGCCTTTGTTAACTTTCCATCTCATGATCGGAATCTTTTATCCTCTGGATATTTTCCCATCAGTATTTCTGTCTTCACTCTCCTCCTGTCTTCATTCTCCAAACTACAAACAAGATCAGCTCTACCATAACTGAAAACCCTCCCAGATATTGTGCTGTGTCTCTTCTTTCCTTCAAATCCTCAAAATAAGTGGTTCTTCAAAGTTATTCCCCTCTTACTATTTGAAAACAAACTGGAGAAAACTTTATGACCTTGAAACTTATGTAAGAGAGTCTGTGTAAGACAGCTAAATGGGGCATCTTTCTCAAGTCTGCACGCCTCTTAATTTTACAGCAAACTTTGGCTTCAGAACAGATGAGAACAGAGGGCTCTGCCCCAATTTTCATATTTATGTAAATGTCCAATTAGTTATATAAACAAGTGCCCCCAGCCCTTGAAGGCATAAGTTTTCCACTGCACATTTGGAACTGAAGAAGTCAGAATCCAGGAACATGGTGAAGGTTTTTTTTTTTTTTTTTTTGGTTGTGGGAGCAGCAAATTCTTGTCATCTGTCTTTATTGCACAACGAAGCTGAATGTTTATGACAGGCGTGATATACAAAATTCTTAGAAAAATTCTCTGTTTTTAGTAGAGACTTTAGGGGCCAATATTTTGTTCTTCACTTTACCCTACAAGCTCTTCTTTCTGGCATCTTTATCCTGTCTTATCATGCCCAAATTGTCTTTCCACTCTGATCACGAAGTTTTCAATCCTATTCTAGTTGTTTCTTATCTCATAATATTTCATCTCTGTTCAAGAGATATATGAAAGAATCTGATGGCCTGGGGAGAAATGGTGACTCAAAAGTTGAAGAAACAGTTTAGAAACTTTCTAAGTAAATGGTTCATTTACCTTGTTCTACCTCTTGATACCAATGCAGAATGTGTTTGTACCAACAAGCACAAGTTATAAATTGTTATTGTTAGGTGCCATTGAGTCAGTGCTGGCTCATAGTGACCTTATGCACAACAGAATGAAACACTGCCCGATCCTTTACTAAATCATCCAGAATGTTGTTGTTTGGTGTGCATTCCTCAGATCACCATGATTAATTACATGTGATAGAGACTCACATGTTAATATTTTTAGGCTTAGGTGGCCAGAAGAGTGTCATTTCTTCTGAAGAAAATCCATACTTTCTTTTGGATTCTGTATGTTTTTGTTTGATTAGAGCTAAATTTGTAGTAGAGTTTAAGCAAATAAAGACTTTAAATAGATTAATAAACACATAAATAGATAGTTCATGATGTGTCTTTAGAACAACTTCTTATCCACAGTGATTAATAATAGCATTTGGAAGAAACGTAAATCAGTCTTGACTATTTCTCCAGCTAATTCCATAATCAACCATGGTCATCGAATTATCTGTTCTTCACACAAGGTCTATTTGTGTGGATTATCACTCTGATCCCAGAAACCTTAGTGTTTGACTTGACTCTACAATCAGAGTGCTAAATCAAATTGTACTGTCTTCTTTTCAAAGAAGTACTTTCCAACTTGAGATATTACTATATGAAGATAATTTTCATGAAAAGAAATCCACACATTTATTACTTTCCACTAGCTTCAATAAATGATAGGTAACACTTTCAGTTAATTACACTCTAATGAAATAAGTCAATTTTTTAAAAAGTTTCCTTAAGCAGGAACTTTTACAGCAAAGCTTAAAACAAGAGGCCATCCAATGAAACATCAACCTCTTCACTTTGAAGTATATGCAATGACATATAAATTTTTTTTAAAAAGGAAATGAGGGTAAATTGCTAAAATTTGATGAACTTAACCTATACTCATGGATGTAGTAGCTCAAAATACCAACAGAGATGGAAGGAGTCTTCACATCAAGTATCAATGCTATCCCCTCTGTATACAGGGTAGATAGGGATGGGCAACTTAGACATTGACTACATAAAATGAGGGGGCAATAGGGGCACAAAGTGACTGGCTTATAAGTTTTCAATAGGGAGTATAGTTTAAGAATGTGTGGGGGAAGATAGAGGCCCCAGTGAATAGTTTTCATCTTGTCTAGATGGGTCTAATGAAAAGAGATGGGGATAAGATTCTTATGATTCAATAGTGAGTAATTGTTATCATGACTAATCGTGACTGTCACAATTGTAAAGGCAGAAATTTTGTAGTAAAAATGGGGGAGTAGTTAATCTTATAGTCCAGAAACAAAGGACCCTAAGACCATCAAAGGAGAAGAGCACAAGCAGAATGAGGGACCCTATCCAGAGAAGCAGCGACACCAGAGATGGAGGCAGAGATGGAAACATGGAGAGAGGGAGCAGCTGAGTACTCAGATTCATGGAAAGAGAGGGACTGAGTGCTGGCAGCCAGGAGGAAGGCTTGCAGAATTATCTATTCTGGTTTAAAATATCATATATGCCTGAGTGTTTTTCTTAAAAGAAGAGCTAAAATAAATAGAGAGAAATACTGTTAGCTGATGGTACATGGAGGGGATTATAATCATTGTAATGAAACAAAGCATGATTTTTTTAATGTAAAACTGATAATCTGCCTGTAAACTCACTCAATTCACAATAAAAGCTTAAAAAAAAAAAAAGTGTATGCAATGAGTTTGTTCCATGACAGAACAATATTTAATTGAATCAGAAGAAGCCTAAGCATTGTGTGCCTCTTTGGGATGGACTTAAAGAGTATCAACAACCTCGGGAAGGCAGTTTGTGGAACTGAGCCCTGGCAGATCTCTTGGAGTAAAATTTGTCATAATGAAGGTGCTTGCTACATAAAAACCTCTGTGATCTTTTTTCTTTTTGTTGCTAGCTGCCTTTGAGTTAGAGTCCTGGTGTGGTGCTATATGCTAAGCTCTTGACCTCAAGGTTGGTTTGAACCAGAGGTTGGTAGTTCAAACTTACCAGCTACTCCTTGGAAACCCTATGCAGGGTCGCTATGAGTCAGAATCAACTCGATGGCACTTAACAACAACAACAACAAGCTTTGGGAGGCTCCTGACTCATGCTGACCTTATGCACAATGAAATGAAATGCTACCTGGTCCCGCACCATCACATGGGACTATTGTGACCCATAGGGCTTTCATGGACTGATTTTTGGCAGTAGATAGCCAGGCCTTTCTTCCTAGCTTGTTTTCATCTGGACGCTCCACTGAAACCTCCTTAGTATCACAGCAACCTACAAATCTCCACAGACAGATAAGTGGTGGCTGGCATAAGGTGCATTGATCAGGGACTGAACCAGGGTCTCTAACACAGAAGAGGAGAATCAACCACTGAATCACCAATGATCTCTTTGTTTTCCAGCAGGACCCACTAACAAAATAATATACATGTTAGGCAGCTAGCTGGAGTGTTCTACACACACAGCCCACAGTATCTAAGAACACCACTTCTCAAACCCCCTCTCTCATCAACAGCTTGCCCGCATTCACACCCTACCCACTTTCCTGACTGACAAGACATATCTTTTCTGATCCAATTGACTTTTCATTCCCAGGAAGTCAAAAGCCAGACTTTTCTTCCAAGGTACCTCTAGGTAAATTCAAACCTCAGACCTTCCTGTTAGCAGCTGATCAGTGGAAACCATTTGCATCACCCTGGAACTCCATATTCTAACAAAAGGAAGCAAACATTTTAAAGGCACTGAATATTTGATTGAAAGATCAGACATGGGAAAAAAAACTATGAGTATAATAATTGTCTGCAACTCATCAAAATAAATTTACAAAGCATATTGAATCTGTGAATGAGGAAAATCATGAGAAGTTTCTTGTAAGTGAGAGGATGGTAATTGAAAATATATTAATTCCAATTGAAAGTGTGTACAGTTTAGGCGTTTTCTCTATTTTGTGTTATTCTGCTATCCATGTGAGTGAGCCTAGAATTTCCATAGGTTTTCTGGTCTATTCAGGCCTCCTGTGGCTCAGATTTAAGATTCTTAACCCTTCTAGAAGGGCAACCACAATTTGTCAGTTTGTTGTACAATGGTGCCTTGTGTGCTGATGTAATGCCATCAGAGTAGAAAAGTTTCAGCCAAGTTTTCGAACTAAGACAGACTAGGAAGAAGGAGAGATGGATCTAGTTTGAAACCCTTAAGAATAAAAGCAGACCAGAGATGAAAACATTATAAATAGCAGCAGATCATTGTCATTAGCAAATGAAGGTCCCAAAAGTTTTACTCCAATCACATCATCCTGGTCAACTCTACTTTGAAGAGGCAGTTTTTCCCCAGTTGTATTTTGACTGCCTTCCAACCTGAAGACCTCATCTTCCAGCACGCTATCTGATACTCTCTGAAGGAGCAGTCAAGAAATCAAATGATGTAAATTATTAGGCAAATTCTGCAGTACCAGCTCTGTTTAAAGTGTACTAGAGCAAAGATACTAATTTGAGGACTAAGGTGTGCCTGACCCAAGCCATATAATCTTGTGTGAAAGTTGGATGATGAATAAGGAAGACCGTAGAAGAATTGAAGTATTTGAGTTATGGTGTTGGAGACAAATATGAAAAGTACCATGGACTGTCAGAAGAGCAAGCACATCTGTGTTGGGAAAACCCCGAATGCTGCTTAGAAGTCAGGATGGTGAGACTTTGTGTCTCATACTTCAGACATGTTATCAGGAGGAACCAGACCCTGGAGAAGGACATCAAGTTTGTTAAAGTGCGGGTCAGCAAAAAGAGGAGGTCCCTAACGAGGTTGGTTAGCACAGCATCAGCAATGTAATAACAATTGTAAGGATGGCGTAGGACTGAGCAGTGTTTTGTTTTGTTGTGAATAGAGTTGAGATGAGTCAGAAACAACTTGCAGACACCTAAAAACTACAACAACACTAGTGAGGTATGTATACCGCAGAGTGGTCAAGCATTTGAGATCAAAATGGCAGCCTTTACCCAAGGACAAAATTCGTAATGATTGGGAAAGCAGAAGGAATGGGAACAATCACCACAAGGAGAAAGTGGCTTAAGTGCCTTTACATTGAGGAGATTGCCAGCACAGAGAGAGCATCATGAAGTATATGATTTGGTGAACGGTCTGCTCTGTAACCCTTCACCCAATTCACACTAATAAAGTTAACAAAAGCATTCTTAACCTCAGATGTTCCCACCATTGGTGGCTGCAGAGGGGCCACTCTTATGGAATAAGTTGCAGAATCTTATGTTTTCCCATTGGGAATTGTGTGAGGGTAATACACAATGATGGATATAATTTGAGATAATAGGCTTGATTCTCTTTTGGGAAACATTATCGCCTACCCATGCAAGTCACATTAGGAGACATCAAGAAAGTGAATAACTTGCCAAGTGCTGATGAGCAGGCTAAAGACAAGACTCTCCTTTTGTGAGGTGCAAGGCAGGTTCAGGAGTCAGGACACAGGTGGTTGAAGAGAGTTTCTAATCAGCCCAGGAGTGAGTGTGGCCCTCTCAAATACTAAGGAGTGCATCAGTTACTGTACTTGGGAGACAATGGCAATGGAAGAGGAAATTATCAGGAATATGATCTGCAGAACCCTCAGACACTTCTGAACTAAACAAGGATCTTAACACACTGATCACTGAAACTTTTAAAGTCCTGCCTAAGGAGCTTAGTAAGATCAAATGTTCCTTATGATAGTTAACTCTCCACAGAACAGACATAAGAATGAGACTTGGTATCATCCACTTTTATTTCTCTTAGCAACTCAAAAAGCCACATTAACAGCATTTATAACTAGCTCTTATAACCCTTCAAAGCACCTCTGTGGTCGGTCACTTCCCCACTCCAGTGCCCAAGGGAGGGAACGTCCTCAAATTACCCTTGTTCTCCTCCTCAGTAACAAGCACAGAAGGGCTGACTTCATCTCTCCTCTCCCACACTCAGTCTCTCCTCAAGCCTTGCCTTCCTGGGTTAAGACATTTCAGCTTTAATGCTAATTAAGAGAAGAGTGGGGGGGTGGGGAAGTGGGGGGGGTGGGGGGGGGGAGGGGAAGGTGGAGCACAGGGCGGGGTGGAGATGATGAATTTGCATTCCAAGGCCTAGAGTGCTAGGCTTTCATTCTATACAATGGTACTGGTCTGGCTGCCATTAATTGGTAATCGGCAATTAGTATTTTATTGGGTCATCATTAACACCACAGTAGAAGCTGCCCTGCCAAGAGATGTGTCAGTTTGATTAGTGACAGGGTTGTATGAAACATGGCACCCAGAGTAGGTCCCTCCCTTAGTGCCTTAGCGATGGGGGTGGAGAAGATGCATTTGATGAGTCAAGCTCGCATGTGTTACTGGGAGTGACTAGACTGTGTTTTCAAAAAACAACCTAAATGTGGGGAAATGAGGTGGTGTAGTTGTCAAGCTCTTTGCAGTTAAATGAAATGTTGGAGGTTCAAACCCACCAGGGAGAAAGATATGGCAGATGGCTTCTATAAAGATTTACAGCCTTGGAAACTCTATAGGCAGTTTTACTCCATTCTATAGGGTCACTATGATTTGAAATTGACTTGATAGCAATGGAATTGGGATTTTTGCTTTGTTTTGTTTTTTAGTTGTGAAGACAGGGCAGAATACCAAAGTTTGCTGTTGCCTACTGTGTGTCAATGAAGCAGGAAGTGTACTAAGTGGGGGTCCTGGTGTGATGCTATAGGATAAGCACTGGACTGCTAACAGAAAGGTGTGTGGTTCAAACCCACCCATCACTCCTTGGAAACCCTATACAGAGTTGCTGTGAGTAGGAACTGATTCGGTGGCACTTAACAAGAATGACCTAAAGTACACATTTTGGAGTCAGCCTCATTTGGGAGCAATGTGGGCTCCATTCTCCAGCTA